>NC_136018.1:6461572-6604072 GCF_048128805.1 Centroberyx gerrardi
ATGTGGTAACGGCAGCTGATCCAAGTTTGATCAAAATTTGTTTTGGCTCTCCTGTAAAATCTACTATAACGCACTTACGCCCCTTTGGCTCCAAGCCCTCGTTACTGTGCCATTTTGGGAAATCTATTCATTGTGGGTCTGTCTGATATCACAGTGAGAAAACTCTGGACTATAATTCATACTTAGCCTTGTATATTCACACAAAATTATGGGGCAGAATGCTTGGAATATATGTAGTGATATTTTAACTATACATAAATATATTCAGCTCCACGATGTACATTGTTGCTTCACTGTAGCTGAAGTATAATGATGAATAGCCACATTGACAAACAGCCACATCCCACAGCTTTAGATCTGACTTCAAAAAGCAGCGGGGGGGGAAACTGCTTCATCCACTTCACTTAGGCTTAGACACAGCGCTTCCTCAGATGGCAAGAACCCTGTCAAGGAGAACGAGACAGTTTCTGTGTCTGTGTATAATTGGCACAAAGCTTCAGAGGCCTTGCCTTACACAGCCGAAATCATCTGAGGACGAGGAAGAGAACTGCCCAGAAAACTAAATTACAGGGAGTCCTGGTCCTGGGGGAGGACAGCTGGAATGGACACACCCTCTCCGGCTGATATGGTGGGCTGTCTTCCTGCTCCGTGGCCAGAAATATGTTTTCTCACCACGGCCTGTCACTCGCATATTCTTTCCAAAGGCAGATCCTGAGTTTTCCAGTAGGATTTCTGCAGCTATCATCTCACCAGTAACCAAAATAAAAAGGACATCTACGGTCATCTGGCACTGATCAACTATGGGAACAATTTCATTTTGACGTTTACATCAAAATACTGTCAAAACATAATTCTAAGGCAGGAGCAAGTCATTTAAAAAAACATTAATGAACAGTAAATTAGCTGATACTTCCAAAAAACATCAACTTAGAGCTGAATCAGAAGCATTAAAGCTGAATTCAAGCAGTCCCATATAGCAGATTAAACCAGGTTCAGTTCCCATGAATAAATTGGGGTGGGGGGGGGGGAAATCAAAGTCTCCAACCTTTATTGACCAAGTAACAATAGCATTACATTTTCTCTCCCTTACTTACAAGCCTGTAAAGCCAAATCTGAGTCAAGCTTTCTTTTCCAAGTATGACAACAGCTTGTATCTCCATCAAGTATGACTTGGTCCAAAAAAAAAAAAAACTATTAAATGATATACAGCCCTTCTATAGAGTCCCATGCTTATAATAAATGGCGTTAGAGTTGTTAAGAAATATTGGGCAGCATCAATAAAAGCCATAAGCTGACTTGAGCTGAATACATTAGAAGTCACTCTAATATTCCTATAATATTCCTATAGGGATTTTAAAGTGAGTCTGTGGTATCCAATAGTGAGTTTAATGACTTTAGCACACTTTATGGTGTTTTACCGCCTATTATATCACTATAATATTCCTATAGAGACTTGTAGTTTTGATGTGACATATGTATAGTTTCCTTCTAAAAATGTATTGTAGTTCTTTCTCGTTGGGGAAACTTTCCTGCCAATGAAATGTAAACATTTTAACGGCTCAAACATGTTCAACAACCTACTGTAAAACATATATATAGGCCCTTATCAGCAGTGAGTGTGAAAGCAGTTTTGACCCGAGACTATATATTTTTTTAAAAGTAGACACACCCTCTGTGTAAACGAACTAAATGTAATCAATTATGTGATCAGTCCGGTTCAGATACAAGCTGGACTGCAGTAAAGCTCCATCTTCTTATTTCACCGCTAGAATAAAAGCTCTTTGGGCGGAGAGGATATAATTTCAACAACCATGTCCAGTTTCTTTCTCCACATTTCCTGTCCCAACCGTTCACCCACCAGGCTTCACGACAAAGGAGGTGATGATATATTAAAAGCGTGGAAAGAGATTTAGCCGCTCTCTTACCTGGACATAATTGTTCTCGCAGTA
Organism: Centroberyx gerrardi; assembly: GCF_048128805.1. NCBI lineage: Eukaryota > Metazoa > Chordata > Actinopteri > Beryciformes > Berycidae > Centroberyx > Centroberyx gerrardi. The sequence continues at coordinate 6,463,522 of NC_136018.1, forward strand.
GTCTGCTACTCTGGTGAGGTTTTGGTAACTCTCTACGAGCGCTCTTTTGCCGGCCGGGATCTCTTCCTCTAACAGCATTTGTAGCTCTGCCATCTTACATCTCTCCGCAGAGCCTCCCTTCCCTTCGCCTTTTCCCTTTGATTGAAACAACCACCAGCTCCGCTCTGCCTCGCAGAAAAAAACTATTGTGGGATTCCTGCCCTCGCTCCGGCTCCGGCGCCGAAGATCGTCTATGTTTGGGAAGAGGAATCACTCAATAGATGAGGGGGGGTACTGGGCTATAGCTTCCGGTCTCCAAGCATGCGCGCTCCAGCTTTTTTATTCATTTTTTCCCCCCTACTTTATTCACATTTTGAATGTGCCGTTTACATCTATAACTGGAACATCTTACTTAGCCCATTACAGTAGTAAAAGTTTACAATTTCAAAAAGTAAAAAAAAAATATAGGCTACTATTATCTGTAATGCAAGCATTGTAGCCTATTTTATTGTATTGTTTTATTGTATGTCATTGTGTGTTTTGTTGTATTGTTTTGTATTGTTTTATTTGTTTTATATTGTTTAATTGTATTTATTGTATCTCATTTAATTTTTTTCTGTTCAGCACTTTGTAAACTCCTGTTTTTGAAAAGTGCTTCACAAATAAAGTGTATTATTACTTTCTTATTAGTATTATATTGTTATTATTACAAGTTAATAAATTAACTATACATATACATATATATATATATATACATGAAAATATATACATGAAAATTGAAATAAATGAATACAATATAAAATAAAATAATATAAAATGAAATAAAACAAGCAAGATAAAATAAAAAAAATAGCTATTCGATAGTTAGGGGATTATTCTTTCATTATAATGAAAAACAAAAAAAGTTAGCTGCCTTTGAATGAACTCTGTAATGAGAATCCCCTAACATACATTCTCCTGCTACTCATGATGATGTCATGACAGTAGAAAAAGTATCTTCCGGGTTGATAAAGTGACAGTAGTGCAGTCTATTTGAAATTATTTCAACAAGGTAACTTTTTGCACATTTTATTGTGCTACAAAATTAGTTTAAAATGTATTTATTGAGAATTCAAAAAAACTACTCACAAAAACATAAACTCAAACAAATAAGGGATTCCAGATCTTGCCCCCTTTCAATCTAATGTGAAAATGAATAAGGGTGTAAAATGATTGACTTTAATTACATCCAATGCTACTATTGACTTTTGCTTTTGAGGATTTGTATTTGTTCCTCTATTATACATTGTTTTATTTATTGAGGTGGATTCTAATGGGGTTTTGAAGCTGAAATGAAAAAAATAAAATAAAGGATCTCTAGCCATACTTAGCATTCCAGCATTTTGTGACTTTATGACACAAGAATAACACATCCACACCATGGTTGCTAGCAAAATATTTATTAAAAAATCAGTAACATTTGACGAAATGACATTTCTACTTACATTATTTCACCTATTTTAAGATCTGAACGATTGGGAAAGAGGATCCAAAAATCCCATTCATATTTGCTATAGGCAAAAAAAAAAAACTGGATCTGGATGGAACCCGAAAGCACTGAAATGACGACAACACTTGAGCGGAAAACAGGAGACTCTGGTCTGACGATGAGATTTGTGGTACCCGGTTCTAGAGGCAGAGTGAGAGCTCTTGCTTATCACCCACCCCCACTTGGGAAAAAAAAAAGAAAAACACAGAACAAAACCACTGGAGCCTGACTAGAGGATGCTGGGATATGTAGTCTTACACTATACAGTGGATACAGTGAATACATCGTATGAATCCGTGACGACAGTGAAACATTGTAACATCACCTTTGATATGTTTAACTCTCTACACTTTTCTCGGTTTATTTGCTTAATATTCTTTATGAAAAAATACCGCGGTCAACTCTGTATAAGCAGCTTACTGTACTTGAAACTACATTTCCACTAAGCCGTCTACAGGTGGAGCATTGTGGGGCGTGTAGGAAGTAGGTGGTCGCTCAAAGTCCCCATCTTTCCAGTCAAAAACTACAACTCCCTCCGCACACTCCGCCTGGCGTTATTCTTCTGTTCATGGCGTCTGTTCGTGAGCAAAAGACAGGTCGCCTTCTTACAAGCAGATAGGCCAGACTATTTCATGGTAAGTGCCTGCTATTTTACAGCTTTTTGGTGGATAATTAATCAGTATAGATGGTATTAACCATAAATATTTGGTTAGTTAGAGGCATGTCGCATACTAAACGGAGTGCCCTAGATACATAAACGACACAGCCTCCTCCTACTGGTGGCTTTCTCAAAGAAGTATGTTTTTTTTTTGTTTTGTCATAACAAGGATATCGCAAGACATGGCGTTGCAAAGTGTGATTTTATTTCCTGATATCAGCAAACATTATAAAGAAATGTCTGTGTAGAAATCAGTGTCACAACACTTCTGCCCGTCTCTCATATTGCAGTTGTGTGTTTATTTTCCAGGTTTTCTAGGCTAATTGTCCATCTTGAGTGACATGATGGAGTGTGTCAGTGTGGATGAAGGGCGCGTGACGGAGGTGAGGTTTGAAGCAGCCGTCAAAGTGATCAAGAGTTTACCTCCAGACGGTGAGTAGTATAGCTACCGGTCTGCAGCTTTAATCCAGCTTTACCAGTTTACACCAGGGCTTTGAATCCATCCTGTGTTCAGAGTGAGTTGTGTTACAGGTTTGGCACCTATAGGTGCAAGGTGCAGCAGCTTGGTTAGCATTGCATCTTTGTGTGAATTAACAGGCTTAACCCACTTTGCAAGCAGCACAGACTTGCTTCTACCACTTAATGCAATAATGCAATATACATTATCTTTTGACAATCCATCTAATATTCTTTCTAATAATTCTAATAACTCTAGTCTCAAATCCTTCATATTTTTGTTGTTGATTATAATTTTGTTGTTCTGCAGAAAGACTTAACAAATGACCAGAGTGACCAAGTCAACTTTGCTGGAGTCCCAAGTCAGTCTCAAGTCTTGAGGCACAAGTCACAAGTTTAAATGTAGATTGCAGAGTCAAGTCAAGTCCATGTCATTAATGTCAAGTCTCAAGTCTAAATGTAGAACACCAAGTCAAGTCGGAACAAATCAAGAGTCCAGTATCAATTTAATAACAAAATCTAACAAATATTTAGTCCTATAACAGTCCTAGATAACAAAATATCTAGGACTTTTCAATGCAATATGGTTTTAATAGGATAAAAACTTGGTAAGAGCATCATGAGTTTGATTTCTATAATCAGTTTCAGCTTCAATAAATTCAATCATTCCATACAAATTCAGAAAACAGAATTTCAATTCAGTCGTCTGCTGGAACAAATCTCATCACTTTCAATCTAAGTCATTTACACAAACACAAGATCTTTTGTCAAGACTTTAGAAACATTTTCTCGTCATCAAAGTACAAGTCAAAGTCAAGTCCCAAGTCACCAGAATCCAAGTCTCAAGTATTCTCTTCATTCATGAAGTCATGTCTCAAGCAATTAAAACTGTGACTAATAAAAAGAAAATTGCAATTCCTTATTTAATGCTTTAATTTTCTTTCGCTCAGGTTCTTTTCAGCCATCCAATGACATGATGCTCAAATTCTACAGTTACTACAAGCAAGCCACACTGGGCCCCTGCAACATCCCCCGGCCCGGCTTCTGGGACGCTGTTGGAAAAGCTAAATGGTAATGGAAAATGGAAACGCATAGTCTATCAACCAGTTTTTATTTAAATGCACACAGGGTTCCTACACAGGTCTGGAGAGTCTGGAAATGTATGGAAAATTAATTTGGTAATATCCAGATATTGATAAGTTTGGAAATTGCACAAAGAAGTTACAGAAAAATATTGTTGTACTCTCCTACACATTTTCTGTGTTTTTACATCTCTTTCATCTCATATATTCTGATATTTGTCGCTTTGAAGAATAATTTTCATGCATAGAGTAATATGGCATAGTAAGTAGGGGCAAGACAACAATCTGCACAAGTCATATTAATCTCTCTCTCTCTCATATCTTCATGGCAATTCAAGAAACTAAAGTCTGGAAAAAGAGAGGAACTTAGAACTGAAACTGCGTAGGAACGGCCCAGCATGCTGCTTTTGCATAACAGGACAGGCAGAGTTAAATTCTGCTCTCTGGATTTGCTTTTGAACGTTACTCCTGCCCTCTAGTCTCAGGTTATGTTAATGTTCAGTGATCTCTGGACTTGTGCACGGTGAAATGTGACTTGGAATGTAACCTCTTACCCACTTAGCTCGGTAACTTTTCTCATGTTTCAGTAACACCGGAGAACGAGTGGAAAATGTCACGAAATTGCAAAAGCAGTTATTTTAGGAAGAGCACTAGTTATTAATGATCTGGTTATGATTTAGATTCAGTCAGTCACTGCAATCCCCCCCCCCCCCGCAGGGTGCCTGGTGTTTTTTTTAACTCTATTTAGGTTTAGACCTTCGACCCTTAACAAACAATGACACACTGACCTCAAATAAACTCACACTGTTGACAAAGCTGCAAGCTGGAATGCAAGTGTTTAAAACTTTTAAATTTAAATTTTATTGCAGATTTTGATGACGATTTGATGACAAGATTTACAAATCAGACAGTCTGACATAAAGAAAACTAAGTAAATAAAAAATATATAAATAAGCAAAGAAAAAGACAAAGCAGCAGGGGAAAGGATGCAGAATACACAGCACACAGTCAGATTTCATTTTCATATTTCAGTATTTCAGTTCAAAACTGATTTTGATGAACTAGATTCCCACTTGATAAAATAATACAATGCAATGTTTTTTTTTATTATCATTTGTTTAGGGATGCGTGGAATTCTCTTGGAGAAATGCCAAAGGAAGAAGCGATGACTGCCTATGTTGACGAAATGAAGCTGGTATGTTTTTTTTTTCTCTCTCGATAATTTTACTTTTAGTGCAGATAGAAGGCATAGCAATTTGATTTCAAAGTGGAAACTATTTTGTTCTGGTTTGTACACTAGCAGTCAAAAGTTTGGACACACCACATTTTTCTTTATTTTTACTATTTTCCACATTTTAGAATAATAGTAAAGACATCAAAACTATGAAATAACACAAAGGGAATTATGCAGTGACCAAAAAACGTGTTAAACAAATCAAAACTATCTTATATTTTAGATTCTTTAAAGTAGCCGCCCTTTGCCTTGATGGAAAGGCAAAGGCTTTGGAGAGAAATTCATACATAGGATCAACTTCACTATTTATATTTGTGTAAGAAACAAATTTCAAGCATTTAAGCATAAGCCTTTAGATCAAAGTGGCTTTAAGAGAATGAAAAACATTGTATTCAATCAGGTGTGTCCAAACTTTTGGCTGGTAGTGTATATTGATTAGGACTTTGAGATGAGATAATATCCTTGAATCTAACTGACTTTACTGTATTCGTTGTGTAGATCCTGGAGGGCATGCCCATCACAGACGAGGTGGAGGAGCTCTTGCGGGTCCTCGGTCCGTTCTATGAGCTGGTGGACGAGAAGAAAAAGATCAGTCAGATATCAGACCTGAGCGCAGGTACGTTCACCTACCAGGTGGACCTCACCCGTCATTTACTTTCTTTGAAATGTCGAGTATGTGGAGCTTAACCTTCTTTAATTTGCCTCTCATCATACGCTCAGCCCGTTTGACAAAGTTTGCTAGGCAACTTGACGGCAAGTACATCACTGTGTGTGAATCCCTACACGGTTTCCTTTTGTCTGGTGACGTAGCTTAGCACACGCTTTGTCTGCTGCTGTAGTTCAGATGCTTTTAGTTCTCAGTAGAAGACCAATTTCGGATGCTAAATTAGCGGAATAGAGAATGTGGTTGCGATTCAATTTCATTTGACACAGATAAATCCGAGCTTTATCTGTGTCAAGGCACTGAAAACACTTCTGCTTTATTCGCTGTTCCTAAACTGCGTGAGCATTTTGGTCAGCTCAAAACAGTTCTCCATTTAGCTGATATAGTGATAATAAATTGTGGTGATTCTCATAAACGCTGACAGTATATTGTAGTTTCCATTTGATTCTGATATAAAGAAAGTATAATTAGCCTTACCCTTAAAGGAAGTAATTCCCGTCTTGCCGCGCAGGGTTTGGGTCGTTGCTGTCATCGATGCCGTCAAAGAGCGTCACCAAGAGCATCGTCAGGAGCATGGAGCTGAACGGCACTCTGGAGAGCCGGCCGGCCAGGATCACAACACACGAAAAGCTCCTGGAACTGAGGGACAAGGAGGAGGAAGAGGAGGAGGAGGAGGAGGAGGAAGAGGAGAAGGAAGAAGAGGATGATGAGGAGGAGGAGGAAGAGGAAGAAGAAGTTGTGATAAGGGACATCAAAAAAGGTAGTGAAGTACAAAAAATGTTGAAATAACAATAAGGAAATGATGTGGGTGTCATAAAAAGGCCAGCAGAAGAACATTTTCATCGTTTTTTGAATTTTACTCCAGACAAGAAAGCAGCCGCGTCTCTGCCGAAGAAGAAGGGTTCGGCGCGGAGACCCAAAGTGCCGCTGTCCAACGGTAAAGTGGCCAATGGGGTCGCCCACCTGACCAATGGGAGTCACTCCAAGGCCTCCCTGAACAGCGACGACGCCCAGGACGGCCCGCTCGGCTCCAGTGAGCCGCAGCTCAACGGCCACCACATAGGTGAGAAACACAATATACTGCGCTTTCTGCTTTGAGTCATGCTTTGATCTTGCATGTGGGGATTCCTGTTCAATGATCAATGTCACAAGATGTCTATGAAATGCTTCAAAATGGTTACTGAGGACTCTGTACTGTAGATTACCACCTCGCCCACTCTGGCTGCCTGTGTGTCCTTGACCATGTGATCAGATAATCTGCTAAGCTTTATTCCCAGAGCCGCAGCAACTCAGCGGTTTTTCCCCAGGAACGACAACTGAATCTTAAAGACCCCATGAAACGGCATCTTTGCTTCCTGGATTTGATGCATTTCCTGTTGAAACAGGATGTCGGGGGCGGGACATATTGCAGAGAGGGATTGTTCAAAAGTGTAAACCAATGGAATATGAGTCAGAGAGAGAAAGGTGCAGGGGCGGGACTGATCAAAAATCTGATGGTTGTATTGGTTAGAAATTAAAAATTACGCCTACTAGTGCAGCATGAGGTCACCATGAACGACACCAGGAAAGCAATGGGAGTTCATTTCATGGGGACTTGAAAACTTAACACATCAGCTGGTCCAGGGACAGTTTTAATGGTGTAAATTAATGGTTCTGTTGAAGTAGCATGGAGAGCCCCAAACTAGGCCTGTGGTGATGTGAAAATTTCATATTTTTATTTTGGCCAAAATTATCTTGATATACAAAATTATCCTGACAATTATAAGATGAAAACCTTAAAACCAGTACTGTAATATGCTTCAATTACTTAAAAACTAACTTATCATATCAATCACAAGACATTTCTCCTTTTTAAACACATTTTAATGTAAGACTGTAGAATATATATGTAAAATATTTATGTAGATTATTGACTTTTTGCGTTTGTTATTCAGCCTCCCAACAAGTCGGCGGTTATCGCAGTTGTCACGGTAATAAACATTAGGGCCGGTGTCATAACCGTTATTGTATTTACTGCGATATATAGCAATACCGATTATTGTCCCATCCCTACCACAAACTAAGTAAAAACTGCCCCTCCTCCATATCAGTCTGTTGATTACAATATAGACGAGCATTCAGAAGATCATCAGCAATAAGTATCGAGTGGAATAGAGAGAATTTCTAAAATAATTTATCTGAAGAAAGGGAAGTCTGATGTTTTTTGGGATGTTGTGTCTTTTGTACCGACCATAGATCCCAGTGGGGAAGTGTCCGGTCCCAATCACCTGGCCAGCGACTCGGACAGTGAAGTCTACTGCGACTCTGTGGACCAGTTTGGCCAGGAAGAGGCGAGTCACACACACAGTTAACTTAAACCCACTGTGAAACCAACTGGCACGGATAGGGATTGTGTTACGTACAGCGGTGATATCACATCGCTTATTACTGATGAGTAAGCTGAAATTGAGCATCCGCGTTATCTGCTGCCGTCTCAAATATATTTCGATGTGCGTCTCCTGCAGAGCTCGGAGCATAACCGCTCCATGGACGACCTGGACGAAGAGGAGAACCAGGTCCTGCAGCCTCTGGAGGAGCCTCAGGCGCTGAAGGAGAACCAGGAGGATCTTCACGCTCCGCCAGAGGGCGTCCGCTGCGGAGGAGAGGATGGAGAGACCGGGGGGACCATCTCTCGGAGGCAGAGGCTGAACGCAGACATGCCAGACGGCTCCTTGGTCAGGAGAGGAAGAGGTAAGGTTACTTACTGTGCGTTCACACTGTGAGCAGCTTGGCTGATGTGTGGCTCTATTCTTCTGCCAGAGCCTCTGATTGCATCTATGTTGCAGCCTCAGCAAAAAAAAAACAGGCAAATCATGTATTTTTGCTGCTTTGGTATTGGCTTTTCATAACGTTACATCATTTTGATGAGTTCGCATGGCTAGTAAGTGTTAATTGGGTAGCATTAATCAAAAATAAACAAAAAAAACTTAGCTTACCATCGACCCCAACAATGGATGCAACCGTTCTCCAAGCATCGTTTTTAACATTTATTCCTGTAGTCTTTCAAATATAAGTTGTACAGAACTGGGACGCTTTGAACTGCTGTAATTAACTTTTCATCTATTTTGCACTTGGAAGAAATACTGTTCATGAATCATGAGACATAAGAAAAGTTTTTACTTTTTTTGGCTGACAAGCTTCCCTGGTGGCTCAGGTGCAAAGGAAATGAATGGACTTTTATGGGATCAATAAAGTGTCTAAAAGATTTTGAGCTTGTAAAAAAATTACAGCTACAATTGCAAGCTCAAAATCTTTTAGACCCTTTATTGATCCCGTAGACTTTCAGTGACTTGTTGATCGTGTTGCTTGCAGTGTCAACGCACTGTTAGTGAGTTAGACGAATCATCCTAATAGTCTTGTATTTACCTTTTGCTCTTCTACTATCAAATTTCTGTGTCTGTGTTTCAGGCTCCAGGTCTTCTGGCCTGGGCTCTGGGGCCGCGGGGCCCATGCAGGGCGGGGGGGACGGGGACGGGGAGCGCTGGGGAGGAGCGGTAACACCCGGAGGGAGTCTGAACGAGCAGATCGTGGTGGCGCTGGCCAGACTGCAGGAGGACATGCAGAGCGTCCTGGAGAGGCTGCACACCCTGGAGGCTCTTACTGCCACCCAGGTCAGACCCGTCCTGCCTGTCACTGCCTTCTGAAGGAGGAGGGGCATGAGCAAGTTGTTTGTTTGTTCACTGTGCAGAGGATGGATACACAGTTGCTCACCTGAAATAGCTCCAAAAATAAACCTAGCTACATCAGCTATATTGAGTTAATGATTAATTTTTTTAATGTAATAATCTACAGGCCATATAATAAACATTATTAATAACTTTTTATTAGCCAGTCTTGTTTGGATAATGCTAGTCACCTACTATCTTTTAGCATAGTGTATGCTAAAATGTTAGCATGAAGCACTGGCACAAGCAATAAACTGGAAACACATGGATAAGTGAATGTGTGTAGCTCCCTGATCAACAAATAGAGAAAATGTCTAAATGTTGCAAATGCAGTCCACACTAATGCAGTGGTGATCATTTTTCTAATACACAGTTGAAGAGCTGCTGCAGCAAATGTATTTTCATTGACCATAATATTATATTTGTGGACTCAATTCTAAATTGAATCAATACGATATGACTAAAATCTGACTAAATTGAAAGTTCATTTTAAGTTCATAGAGGCATTTAAGCAGAGAAGCTAATGTGGCTGAATTTTGGCAAAGTAAATGACTTTTTCAGAAGAACTGACACTGGCCCACACTTTATTCTAATTCTAATGTTGATCTTTAGCATTTAGACTGTATCTTGCTGGTGAGTGCCTCTTCCTTTGACAAAAGTAACCTTTTCTTTTCCTATTTCATACTTTCTCCAGGCAAGATCAATGGCTCTGTCTCCAACTTTCGCATCACCCCCACGGAATAAGAGCAGCAAGGTGAACAGTTCAAAAGACATTGCACTGATATTTTTTGTTGTTTGTTTAATTTGGACGATGCTCATGATAGACTGATATCGCCCTTTGTATCGTTCACCAAAAACCTGTCTCTCAGCTAAATGAAACTTGCATGCACACAGGGGGGAACTACAATGATTCAATTTTTTTTTTTGGAACAAATAGATTATGAGGCAAAGTGTTTCTTTGTTTTTAAACACGTTTTTCCACTATGGTAAGCCTCAGTTTTATTTGAAATAATGTTGATCGGCCTTTTTATGCGTTCTTTTTCTTTTTTTATTTCCCAGAAACCAACCTGGTGGCCTTTTGACATTTCTCCCAGCACTTTGGCCTTTGCTGTTATATGGCCATTTGTGGTGCAGTGGCTTATCCGCCTGTACCTTCAGCGGAGGAGAAGGTACTTCAGTACTACAGAAAACCTTGAATATGAAATCCAGCATCACTGTTGAAGATATTTCAAACATGCAGTACCTTATTCAACATGTGTTTTTTTAACCCTCTTTACAGACGGATCAACTGAAATTGCTCGGACCCAAACACCCACGGCATAGACCACCAAGAAGAGTCCCTAAATGTCTGGCTGGGTAGCTAATGGCTGTAACTCCCCTCTGCTTAGACCCACACAACTCAGTAATTCGCTTTTGCACTATGAAGATGGCACCAAGAGCAGTGAGTGAGAAGAAGACAGCTCACACGTCTCTAGTACTGTGGATGTGGAATCAAAGATATATATGAATGTATCGGCTCGCGGCCTATAATTCTACAAACTTTTCAAGATGATACTGTACTGGATTACTATTTTCCTTTCTCTGAAAGAAATGGTTTATTTGTGTTGAGAGGGAAAACTTCTGGTTGGAGCATTGCCAACGTGTTCATAGACCAATTACAGTAGCTTCTCTTTCTGTTATTTCCATAATTAAGGCTTTATTGCACATAAAATGGGCCTAATATTTTGTTCTTTGAAGCATAATGCTTGATGTGGTTATAAATTGTCACAACAATTCACTTTCGTTAGTTGCCCAGGCAATGCTGCTAAAATGTTGTGATAACTGTAGTTTAGAGAGGATTGAATGTAATAATATATTGTTTCAGATATTCTTTTAATTCTGAAAATAATTTAATCTAATATTTATTGCTTTTAGCAACAGTTAAAATGAAGGTATCGCCAGATATTAGCTGTGTAATTGAGGTTTATGTTTTAAGTGTCCGCTAAATGTTGTGATATAGGTTAGACGAGGTTCCTGATTGGTTCTAATCACCCGACTTGCTGCATATCAGCCCATGCTTTACTTCACTGTGGTCTGATTCAACATCATCGTTTTCCAAATGGAAAAGTGCCTCAACATCGTAAGGTACATTCATAGGCGGCATTACTGTTTAGTTCACAGTTCACACATCTTCACATACTGTAGCGTACCCGTTCCACTGTTGGGACCAAATTAAGACACAAATCATGCTAACCAGTGAGCCGTGATTGGGTGGGAAATCCCCATCCGACAGTCACAACCTTAGCTATACCGAGTGTAGCCTTATAGTTCCCACTTTGCTCTCTAATTAAAGCGTCACACCTATCACTGTATATCCCGTTTACTCTCTCACGTTTTTGTATGTCGTCTAATTTTCATGTTTAATGTAGTGACATGTATGTGAGGACATTGTGGAACTTAAACACTGATTTTGTCCGACTGACGGTAGTGATGTATGGTTTATAAAGTGTGTTCAAATATTGCAAAGCAGTGAGAAATATATAAATTGTATACAACAGCTGTACAGTTCAGATAATGATTAAAATGCAATATTTTAATTGCATTCCCATATATTAATATAGAGTACAATGTATATCATATTTAACGAGGTTTGCGTCTGCAATAGCACTAATCTTTCCAGAGCCATTATGTTTTATTGAATAATAGTTTACCTTTCTACTGAAATGGAGTAAGGCTTTCTCAACCTTTCTGCCTTTGGGCAGAGTGGTGTTCGCATGTGATTGATAATCTAAGCCTCAAATAAAGTTTTCATAAAGAATAAAGTTTGATTTGTCTGGAGATTAATTGCCAAATACTCTTCTAACATGCATAATGGAACTGAATGATTTTTGTTGGCTTATTTTATGTGTAGGAAAGAGACACCAAGTACATGATCATGTTACAAACATAAATTTTATTTGTAATTTTTTTCTTAGAGTGAACAAGATAAAATTTCACACAGCAATAGGAGCCTTTAGTGAACTTATCTAAAAAAAAAGAACAAGTAGTGTGGGGAAACAGGATATCAAACATCGATAATAACAATAACAAATGGAAATCACATAAAAGCAGCAAAACAGTGCGGGTAGAATACAAAGTACCCATTCTGTTCTTAAAAAGAGGACAGTGCATGTAATAAACAAGATTTACACATAAAATACATTAATGAATATATTATCAAAGTCTTTTCAGCAGTATTATAGCCCTAAAAGAAAAATGCAGGAGGCCCGCCCCCCCAGTCTGCTGGCAGCAGGGCAACAACACAATGATGAATAGTGCAGCAAAAATGGAGGAAAACATGAAAAGTTAACACCAGGTAGTAAGTGTGGCATTGATCAGGTTCTTGCCAGTTACATTAACACACGGTTATTTTGTTTGATCAATATAACACCATAGCAACAAGGAAAATAAAGGCAATTAAATGGCAAAACGGTAGCAAATAGTGTTTCACTGTTAGAACAGCCTCATTACAGAGACATAACTATATAATATGGTAATATTTCAGTAAGGAAGAAGAAAAAAACAACTACAACACTTTCTAGCCTGTAAACCTTCATATGAGTTAATGAGAAGTCAACCTGAAAAGTTAGTCAACCAAATGCCAGACTCAGGCTTTATTCTGGCTCTCATTACTGATAATCGAACAGGTAAAATCTTAAAAGTCACAACCCTGGACAGAGAAAAACAGGGTCTGCATCACCGTAATATATGTGTCAGAGGTATTATTTTTAGATGAGGTTATGAAGGATGAAAGCAAGTGAGTCACACTTCAACAGACACTTCATCAACAGCCAGTATTCACTGACTGTTGCTCTAATAGAAACGCTCTCCCACAAGTGAAGTATTTGTTTGTTTGACTCTACAGACTGAAGCCAGACACAGTGAGGTGCTGAGCGTTGTTTCTCGCCTCGAAATACGAGGTGTCGGTCTCATCCTCCGGCTCGGGTATGAAGGGCATCGGCTGGTTCTGCAGGTCGTCCCAGTCCAAGCCCTCAAACAGAGGGTGGCACCTCAGCTCTGGTGGAGGTTAAGACAAATGATCAGAATGGTAACCCCTTTCAATTAAAAAAAAAAGACTGTCCGCCAATTAGGTTTACCCACAACTTGTGTTAAAAGGGCGGTGTTGACCTTTTATTAAATATCTCATCATGTCGTCCACTAACAATATGATGGAGGTTTCTCCCTGACCTGTCTCTAAAACCTGCAATAAACGCTATTTTAGTTTCACATTTAATTTATTCATTAAATTGTTCAATTATGGTTTTTTTGGGGGGTAAATCTTCATCTAAAGGCCTCAATGAGTCACCCTGCCTTAAGGAGCTGCTAACCCACCTCAACGAATTTCATTAGTCTGGGTTTCAATTCGAGTTTTAGTGTGATGATGCTCTAAATGCTGTTTTAGAGGCTTTTGCCAAGAATAAAAATCTGGGGGAAACATTGAATAGTTGTAATTTTATGGCATGAAAATGGTTAAATTTAAAGAATACCCGCACAAAATATCGGCTATCAGCGACTTGAGTCTAAAAATCTCGGTATCGGCCTTCAAAAAAACATATTGGTCAAAACCTACTCATAAAACCCCTGACCTATTGGTTGACTGATGCAGTGGGGGGTGATTGCTCTCTTACAACATCGTAATTGTTTTGTAATATATGGAGAGTTACAGACTAGTAATTGACACACGTTCATGCCAAAGCAAGAAAACAAAAAGGCACCAAAACAAAAAAGTAGCCCACATGGCAAGCGTTAATATATTTTACTAAAAATAAATGGACACTGCTGATATTGAACAGGCTGAAATCTAAATTATACTGAAGTCTCACCCTTGAGGCCGGCCCGTTTGGTCATGTCCATGGTCAGTAAAATCTCAATGGCGTTCCTGGAATTGTCAGACAGTTCCTCGTCTCCTTCAGGCCAGGGGATATCTAACATGGTTGATAGACAGGAGTTATAAAAAAAAAAAAACATATGTGTAGACATATTTTTTCAATCCTATCATGGTCAATTCAGAAGTTATACAGGAAAGAGTAGAAAGAAAACTGAAGAAGACGATCAGCATCATTTTTGCAATGGTTCCAATTCTGGAAAATGTTCAGGGCATCAAAGTGTGCATGTTGTTACTGTGCGTATAGCAATTTTGGTTCCTTTACACAAATATGAACATAAAAAACAAGCATTAAAACTGTCAAAAGAGGGCTATGGACAGGCAAGTTGACAGTCAAACGCAGGCAGTATGTCAAATATCTCGTCACAGTATTGTGGCAGAGAAGTTCTGAGTTTAACTTTGCATTGCCGCTGCAAAAGCAAACACCACCCACCTCTGTTGAGAATATTCTGGAAGACCAGCTGAGGCGTCTCGTCATTGAAGGGCGGCACACCGGTGAGGAACTCGAAAAGACACACACCTAGCGCCCACCAATCCACCATGAAGTCTGGTCGGGGGATAGGAAACAAAAGTCACATTTCATACAACCGCTGCCTTCCAACAATCAGTTTCCCCACTGATTCCTGTTAGAGTCTGTGCATTAATTCTACTGCGGTGGCAGAAGCAGGGACTAAGTTAGTTAAACATACAAGATGGAAGGATTACATTTATAGGTTCAAATGATTGAAGACAATCATGGGGATTGTTAGGTTTACAGCAATACTTCACTTTGATAGGACATTAACACTTTAACACTTTAGCACGCAAACTTCCATGAGTTCATTAACAGTCAACCACTGATATCTTAATCCATCTCTCTCTCATTATTTTGAAAACAACAATGAAATCTAACACACTTAAACCTTGATCATATTTGTGTCCAGCATTGTACTTTTAAAGAAGTCATTTTGTTTGTCAGTAACTGCTATGATTTATAATTATCAAAATTATCCATTATCAAGTTAAAATCCTCAACAGCAGAGGTGAGTAAATATTGTCAGGTGAGATAGTTTGTCACAGACTGACTGTTCATGAATTCATAGGGCAGCAATCATCACAAAGTGACTTTGTACTACTCACAAGAAATACTGCCCTAAGCACATTAACATTTGAATAGTATGTTCCACAGATGTCTTATTAGATTACTTTTTGCATGTCAGTTGCTGAATGTGAAAAAAAAAAATCCTCAGTACCATAACACATCACTGAATACGCACCAAGATAAGCCCCAAATCTACCCGTTTTTAGAGCAGAAAAATCCCATTTTGTCCATTTAAAAGCATTTCAGCCTCAACAAATCTGATTCCCATACTGCTGTCAATGATGTTAGTTCAATCTTGTAGATATTAAGGACCCCGTTTTCCAACCTTCACAATCACACACAAAAAATACCCTCCATTTTCATTCGGTCAGGCTCAATAGAGTTTGTTCACCAACCCCATCCAAAAGGGCAGAAAACAGTGGGAACAGGGAAATTGGGAAAATCAGCTCATTTCCTCTGGCATATTAGCAAGGCTGGGTGAACATGCATGCTTGCTTGCAAAAACAGCGATATTATTATAAACTTACCACACTGACAACTTCCTGAAACTTAAAGAGAATGCCTGTCACAAAGGCTGCAATGTTGAGCATCCAACATCAGCACCAAAACACATGGTTTGGTTATCTCTTGAAACAAAAGCATTGTGGTTGTTGTTGTTGTTGTTGTTGTTGGAAATTGGCATTCTGACTCCCCTCTCTTACCATGTGGTTTCCCCAGGAGAAGCTCTGGAGCCAGATAGTCGGGGGTTCCTAAAATGGGTGCACCCTCAACAGGCAGCGCACCCCTTCGGACACTCTTCGGAGTCCTGAAGGGAGTATGGGAGGCCGTCATGGGCTGAGGAGTCTGATGTGAGGAGGAACAAAACAAAAGGTAAGGTGTTATCACAAATAACAGAATCAAATAAGTACATGAAATACACCGACTGCATACTATAATATATATTACGGTTCAATCAATGTGGATTTTTGAATGCTGATCTTTAAATTTGACCACTTTCAAGTCCCAAAAATTACAAGGATTCAGTGTTTCCACCAGAATTGTATTCTTGGCAGGATGGAAAAACCTCTGAAACAGCATTTAGACCGTCATGGCACACTAAAGCTCTCCATTTAAACCCAGACTAATGAATTTCTTTTTGATGTTAGCAGCTCTTTAAGGACCCACCACACTGATTAAATGGTAGGGGAAACTCTGGGATACATTATTGCCTTTAAATCAAGAATTAATTTTGAAAAACATTATTGAACAATCTGCAAAGAAAAGGAAATTTCATGGCAGGTTTTACAGACTGTTTTTATGTAGCTGTGGTCAGGGAGGAATCTCCATCATAAAAATATCTGATAAAAGATATTGGCTGATAAAAGCCAATACCAGCCTGATATATTGGTTTAACTCTATAGTAAAACAATTCTAAAACAAGGCCTGTTGGCATTCCTCATTGAAACCAGTGGGTACCATTACCTACAAGCTAATTAGCTAGCTTGCATCTACTAGTACCAACTACTTTGAATGAGGAATGCCACAACAGAATACAAAACCTTCTTCCCCACACTGTGACAAATGTCTGTATAGGGAGAAAAAAAAAAAAAGATTCATATTTAAAATGTATCCTTTTAATGCCTACCTGATAGGGAGTGCTATTAGAACTTCTTTTCTGCACTGGCGTCACAGCAGCAGATACAGTGTGGTAAGAAGCAGACGTGGACACATCCATGTTCTCCACAGATCCCATGCTAAGATGGGAGTTACAGGAGATGTTGGAGCGGTTGATGGAGCTACAGTAGCTGCGGAAAGCGACGGCGTTCCTCGGCTTGAGGAACGAGGGCGACTGGGCGACAGGGAGCCGGTTGAGGAAGGAACACTGAGAATCGCCTCTCCGGACGAAATTACCCAGTTTGGGCGTTTCAGTGCTGACGGCAGTGGGAGTTTGGGGCAGCGAATCAGTAAAGGCCGAGTCTTTGTTTTCCTCCAGTTCCTCAGATGACGTCGAATTCCTGTTTTTGGAACAACGGCTTGGCTTCAGGGACGCTTGGCTGTCGACGGTGATGGATGTTTCATGCAGAGACCCGTCAGAGTCAAGGCTCAAGCTCCTGCAAATCTCACGGTCGTCAGCAGACGGCGATGTGAAACTTGAGTTTGACAGTTCTCTGGTGCCGTCTGCAAAGTCATCCTCTACTGGCTCTTCCAGTTCACAGAGAAGATTTTTGGCCACAACAATAGGACTAGAGCGCTTTGGGACCAGATCTTCCACTAACCCGCTTCCCTCAGTGGAGTGAAGGTGAACGGTGGAAAACGTTCCAGTCAGGCCAGTGTGAAACCTTGCGTCCTCTTCTGGAATCTCATAGCATCTCTTGTACGCGGCATTGCACTTCTTGGCTTGGATCTCCAGCGTCTCTGGGCTTATTTCCACATCTGAAAATGTCCTCTTCACAGATAAAGCCATTGCACTTTGATTCCTGTCCGATATTGGTGTAAGTAAATCATCTTGAGGTATGTAGAGCGGCTGCACTTTGCCAACGTGAGGCCTCTTTCCTGCAGGATTGCCTGGATTAGGCTTTGGAATGGCATCCGAATGTCCTCTGCTGGCCTTAGCAGGGAACTCAAAGTTGTCCGATGCTGCGGGTGCACAGTCCCGGTCCGGCACTTTTTGCTCCGAATTTACCGGTCCTCGCTTTGTTTCAGATGACACCGACTGCCCTCTCCCCTTCCTTTCACCAATATGTTCATTTTCTTTCTAAGGAAGCAAACAAATGAACACTTTAATCACAACATAACTTGCTTTGTAATGAGGTTACAGGTTTACAAAGGTCAAAAGTCATTCTCTACCAGACACTGACCTCCTCACACTCCCACAGCGGACTGACTCCACCTTCAGAGTCAGAAGTGCTGCCTGCACTCATCGTCTCAAACCGCCTTCTGGTCTTCAGCAGTGTGGGAGTCAGATTCTTGGCCAACGCATGTGGGCTAAACACGCCACTGTTGGGTCCTGAGGGAAAAACACAAATAAGCCAAAACTTGCTCCTCAAATAGCCACACCTGATAACCAGTCATTCCACAACAGATAAAAACCTGTAAGACAAGGAGATACAAGTTGTGGGAGATCTAAGATGACATACCCAGTTTCCGAGAGTAGCAAACCGGGGAGTACAGGTGATCTCTCTTCTTCATCAAAGGCGAACAAAAAGAGTTTTTCTTTTGCTCCATTTTGCCACAGGACATGGGACTGTACACAGCTGACGCACTGCTGTGGCGCTTGCCTTTGACACCAGGTGTATTCTGTGTTAGATAAAAAATAAAATAAAATAAAGAGTCATTATGCAATACAAAATATGAAGCATGCAGATTGGGTGTTTATCCATGCAAAATAAGACGCGTTTACTCACGAATCCAAGGGAGCTGATTAAGGAGAGGACTTGGCCAGGGGTGCGGAAGTAATCTTTTTTGGGTTTTGCCAGGGACGGGGTTGTAAGGATATCTACAAGACTCAGTTCTGACAGAAAACACAGAGATAACAGAGGATAAATAACAATACTGGTGGTGGTGGTCATAGTTTTTCCAACATATTAGATTCCATATGTAATTTTGTTTTTGTGTGATATGTGCTTTTACATTTTTAACTCTAGTTTTTATTGTGAAGCACTTTGTTGATTATAAAAGGTGCTATATAAATGAAGTAAAGTACCTCTATCAAGCTTGACTTTGGAAAGGCCGAAGTCTGTCAGCTTGATGTGTCCTTCGTTGGATACAAGCATGTTGTCGGGCTTCAAGTCCCTAAAAAGTTAGGATTCAGATCAATTATGGGTCATGCACTGAATGACACCCAAATATTAACGACTCTAGGTATAGGGCTGGGCAATAATTCAATATTCTCGTTTATTGTCTTTCAGTGGAATCATATAATGATGATATGGTGATTTTGCGATATATCATGACACACAATTCTGCTGTTTAAACTGATGATAACAAGCTAATTTTATTTAAAAACTCTGACAAGATGAGGCATAAAACATTCTAAGGAATATGATTTGAAAATGTCAGTTTTGCTTGACAGCACACCTAATGTTACCATTCATTTGATTACTTTAACGTGATTTTTGCATATGTGAGTCATATCGTGATATATATCGATATCGTAAAAATAACAAACTTATCAGTATCATGATATTGATTTGAACCATATCACCGAGCCCTACTCTAGGTTACACATTAACACTCACGCATTTTTAATTCAGTGTCAAAGTACCTGTGGATGATACCGTGGCGGTGGAGGTAGTCTAAAGCCAGTGCAACTTCTGAAATAAATTTCACAGCCATATCCTGGTCGAAATATCCATAGATGTGAAGGAGAGACTTCACATCTCCGCCAATAAGGTATTCCATCACCTGCGAGCAACAAAATATGAACAATTAACATCACGCTACATAGATAATACCCCAATAAAGTACTTTTAATTTGCTTTAGGTAAGTGTCATTTGAAAAGAGTGTTACCAGATAGATTTTGGAGGCAGACTGAAGGGAGTAGAACAAGTGAACCACAAAGGGGCTTTTGCTCAAAGCCAACGCATCTCTCTCTGCCTTCATCTGCCCCGTCATGTTTTTGTCAACCATGTCTGCTTTATTCATCACCTGAAAAAAAAACACACGAAACAAAACACCATTGTGGAGATTTTAGCTAGAGCTTCAGTAAATTATTCCAATGTTGTGAAAGAATAAACCGACTCACCTTGATGGCATACAGTCGTGAATTGCATTTTTTCCGTGCAAGGTACACCTTGCCAAAAGCTCCTCGGCTGATGGGCTTCAAAACGATGAACTCTTCGATTGAAGGCGGCTTGGGAGTATCGATTGATTTATCGTTTGAACAGGAATAGGACGACACTGCGTGCTTTTCATTCGCATCCATGTTGCTGGTTTGAAAGGAGGGGTCGGGTTGGGTATGTAGCCAGCTATCCCAAAGTAAACATTTGCATGCTAAAACAACACGGTCGGGTTTGTTTTGAAATTTCAAATTCCGCTGCTCCTGTCGTGGGGTCCTGTGACGTCTGTTTTGTCGCACAAGTAACTGCCTGTGCAAAAAACACATGTTCTCGGAGTGCAGTGCAATGAAGTAAATGTAAGCTGTAAATGTTAATTATAAAAGTGATCAAATATATCAAAGAGCCGCGTATGCTCAGAAAAAATATAATGGAACGATGTTGTTATTATGCAAAATGTATTTTCAATCAGGCGGTATTGGGGCACACATTGACAATGAAAAAATATATATATTGCCCACATAATGCACATAATGGTCAAATCACAGTTTAAATGTTATTTTTGCCATGTAAAGCTTAAGCTTTTTTTATTCTGATTTTGATCAACGTGTAGTTTGAGAGATCCAGAACTGATGTAACGGTGCAAGCTGTACCCGGTAGTAATTCTCATTTACGTCACTTTGTAGGCTTGGCGACCTCCGAAGAATCCATTTGGTGTTAGTAAGCTGCTGAAAGTTGTGTAACAGGGAAAACAAAAGGACAGTGCTCTAGGAGGGCATATTCAGTTATACAGAGGGTCTGTCCTCATACATCAACCCTCAATATTTCTGCTCATTTTCATTACTCTGGAATAATGTTTTCACTTTCGACATCGTTTCAGCCACAGCAGGTAAGCTTTTGGCTAGTTAGCTAACGTGAGCTGTACTGACAGCTTATCTGACATAAAGTTAACGTTACTTAGTCAACGCTACCTAGTAAACATGTTATGACAATAATGGCAAAAATTACTAATCTCGTCGGTGCCAAGTGTGTGTCCTGTTTCGCCGTCATTTAACCTTACAGTAAATGGCAACATTGTCCGGTTAACGCTAACGGTAGTTAGCTAACGTTGGATAGCTTGATAATCAGCCCATGCTTACGTCACGTTATCTGAGTAGGCCGACCAGCAGCAACGAGCTAGCAAGCTTGCTACGTGATGCTTAGCTCATACCATTGTTGAATGAGGTTGTGTTGGGATGTAGAGTTAAAGGAAATTAAACGGTGTTAATCACAGAATTTAGGTTACATAACCCGCACAGACTTGACTTATGTGTGACACGCTGCTGTGTGTGGTAGAGAGCAGTGTGGAGAAAGATTGAATAACTGTCTGGTCTGGAGAGATGGGGCTTTGCCGATGACATAACTGACCTGCCCCACTGTCTGGGAAAGACTCTGCTAAACTCCAGGAAACTGAAATAAGTGTATTGGAGTGTCACATACATTATTAATTTCCTCACTCCCTGATAGTAACATTTCTTCATCCACCTGTTTTATGTTCTTCACAGATGATAGTGCCCCTCAGCCAGCTCATCAATGCCCTCCACTCTTTGAAGAGCTCGGCCAACTCTGCAGCCACAGCTTCAATCCAAAGCCTGCACAAAGACTTCACTCCAGAGCACAATCCATTACTCAAAGAGGTAAGATGTTCTATATGGAAACATGGTAGACTTAGGTTGTTCTCTCCCCTTATAGTTTAATGGGTTTGAATCAGAAGTGAAATTGATATTAAGTTGCAGTTTGTCATTGGTTTGGTTATATGTCATTGCCAATTGACAAACAATTGTCAGGTGGACTCTGGTTGTTTGGTGTGCACCCAAGTTTGATTAGGTTGGTCCTACCTCCGCAAACAAAACAAAATAATGGGGTTAGAGCTCCAACTCTCCAAGGTTTGATTGAACCGCACAAAATAATGCAGGTGTGAAAGCATCTAAAAGTCAAGAATCTATGCATAAACCATAGCTGCACATATCACTTTTACTTGTTGTTTTCAATGGAAAAGAACATTTTAAGTGCTCAAAGCAAACCATCAACAATTGCAACAGAGCACTACGCTTTAAATGTTTTCTCACTATTACTAGCCATTACTAGCACTTCTCCAAAACTTCCACTGAGCACTGCTAGTTTTTGTTTGTTTTTGTTTTCACCCATAGCCTACCTGTCTATCCTTTCACGCATAACTAGTCATAACCTTTACTCATAGTGCACTAGCATCTTTATGACTGTAAATATTAATAGCACAAAGTAATTTTGGCATGTTAACCTATGCATATTCAATTCTGGGTACTGTGCATGACTGGAATGAGAAGCTTTAGTCCGTGGGGGCTATTTCAGTCAGCCTCTAAGGATGATAACTATGTGCATGCTATGTTAAATTATAAAGAAGAGGCCACTCTCACTCTGTGGTGGTAATAAAGCACGTCAAGCTTCTGCTATCCATCTATCTATCTATCTATCTATCTGAGAGTGAGAGAGATGTCTAATAACATCTCTTGACTGTTCTAAAATCGCTGTAAAGCACAGCTTCTTGCTTAAATAATTGTTGTACAAAGGTATATATTCCAATGACTGCTGTTTCCTCACTGTTGCTATCCTGTCTCCACAGCCCAGTGTGAGCCTGAGGGACTTGGGCCTGTCAGACATCAGGATCGGTCAGCTAGATGAGCTGGTCAGCAGGTTACTGCCGACACAGGGACCAGAGGAGCCTCCTGCTGCTGCCTCATCATGGAGGACGTCTCACGTTTCTGCAGACTCCTTCTACCAGAACAAGCATGGTGAGCAGCTCAGTCAGACGAGCTGGAAAGGTTACTGCCATTCCCGCTTTAGTGTTTTCTGTCAAAATATGGACAGACCAGAGCTTGTATCAAAAATGCTGCTATTGAGTTGGAATCTAGTATTCTGCTGTTTTTATCCTAGTCACTTTTGCCCTGAAGATGGCTAATTTGACTTCTTTGCCATCCTGTTTTATCTCATAATGTTGCATACTCTCTTATAGATACGAAACTAGACTTTTGAGTATTTGCATATGTACAATTTAACATTATTAATTTGTTTCACAGGGTTTTCACACAGAAGGTTGGGGGTTTTTGGCTCACCAATATTCCACAGACAATACCACAGTCCTCTAAAAGAAGTTTGCTCAGAGATACAATTCTTGCCTGGTAAGAAACTGATTATGATTACTTAACCTAAGTGAGTTATTTGCGTGAGTAAAGGGTGTGTAAGGCTTAAAATTTGGGACACCATTTCATATTTTGCCTTTTCCACTTGTTTTTTCCTTTTAGTATGGGTCCAGAATCGGGGTTTCAAGACACTTCGGACGAAGACTAGACGAGCGGAGTCTGGTTATGATGGTCCAGTGGAGTCGGAGGCCTACACTCCAAACTTCATGAAGGTTAGCATGTTACTCCTGCACTCCAGGTTTTTTAACACATCCCCTCCAATGAAATGGACACACTGGTTGCTCTCTGCTAATGTGAATATTGGTTTATTCTCTGGTATTTTATGAAACTGTAGCATTGAGGGTTTTAACAGGGGTTTACTACAAGCCACACAAGTACCATGTAGATAAAGGTTTGGAGTTTGCCCTAGCTGGGATAGTGCAATTTTATTTTCACTGAACGTTAGTGTTTGCTTGAAGTATGACCGTATTTGTGTATTTTCAACTCGGATTTTGAGCCTCTCTGTCTCTCTCTCCTCTCTCTCTCTCTGTCTCTCACTCTCACCATTTTTTTGTCACCCTCTTGAATGTTGGACTTATATAATTTATATCAAACACCAGCCAAATACTGGTAACTTTTGTCTTGGACTGGTAAATTTTGTCTACTCTGCTAGCCACTTTTGGCAGATAACCAGCCATTGTTTGGAGGTTATTTTGTATTCCAAAAATGAAGATTGGTGATAAAGAAGTGAAAATGGCTGAATTTTGGAATCCACCAACCATTGTGGCCATTGGGCAAAACAGTCTGTGTCCTGTCCTACTTGTACCATGTGTTTACTCCAGTCTTCATTTCACTCACAGGGATTGCTGATGAGGGAAAAGGGACCAGAAGTGCAGTCAATGGACCAAGTGGTGAAACAGAGGAACCTTCCGGAGAACCAGCAGGAGGCCTTCAAGACGGGTTTCACCGAGGGCTTCATGAGGTCGCAGGCCTTCACTCAGAGGACACAAGGCATGTGGCACTGCACTTTGATCTAGACAGAAACCATATAAAACCATAGGATTCATTTGTAGTCTATTTTCCCATAAGCCTTAGTAGCCATGGTTGTTAACTGATACCATTAGCAGTTGCACCAAGTTTTCATTGGGTGGCAGCGCTGAGTCAAATTACAGAGAGATCTCGTGACAGACATGAAGGTCTCTCATAACTAACCTTTGTCTCTGCCTTGTCCTGACAGACTCGTTGAGGAGGACCAGGTTGATCCTGTTGGTCCTCCTCCTTGTCGGCATCTACGGTCTGTCGAGAACCCCGTTTCTATCGGGTAAAGGCTCCTTTTCTGATACTGGTTTGTTTCAGTTTTCATTCATTCCTATGCTTGAAAATCAATCCCAAAACCCTACATGCACACTTCAAATAGAGCAAAGCTTCTCCATGGATGTATAATTAAGTGAGTGTTTCATAGGAGCCTGTTTTAGGGGCACAAAGATGATCCAATATTTCTTTGATGTACTATTAGGCTGTTTTATAGCTCAGATAATGAAACTCTCATTTCTCATATGGTGTGTATGTAGGGTTTGACTGATTATGCTGCTGCTAAATACTCAATTATCTATCAACTATTTATGTTTTCATGCCCATGTGCTGGGACTATATTCAAACTGATAATTGTGGAAAAGCAGTGGTGCGCATTTGGATCTCCATATTTACAAACGGCACTATAAGCAGTAAGCCTATCGTAATCAACAACTGTATCCTCTGTAATCATGAGATCTTTTAAAGAAACGTGAAGTCTCTCAGGCGTTATCGTGCTGAACGGGTTGTTTTCGGGTTCCACAGTGAGGTTCCGCACCACGTCTGGTCTTGACTCGGCGGTAGACCCCATCCAGATGAAGAACGTGACATTTGACCACGTCAAAGGAGTGGAGGAGGCGAAGAATGAACTTCAAGATGTTGTCGAGTTTCTCAAGAACCCCCAAAAGTTCACCGTTCTGGGTGGAAAGTTACCTAAAGGTAGTATAGTCTTATTTTCTCCTTTTCGGTTCTTTTCTTCCGTTTCTGCTTCCACCTCCGCCTAACTTTTTAGTGTTCTGTTATTTTAACCTAATGTGTTTTCTCTGTCATCCTCTCAGGGATTCTCCTGGTTGGTCCACCAGGCACAGGAAAGACACTTTTGGCCCGTGCCGTGGCTGGGGAGGCTGACGTGCCTTTCTACTACGCCTCCGGATCAGAGTTCGATGAGATGTTTGTGGGTGTTGGTGCGAGCCGCATCAGGAACCTCTTCAGTAAGTTTGTTGGCTGTTAAAAAGAATTGAATTGTCCCAGATTCAGTCTCGCTTGTAAAATGAAGCCTGTACAGTTTTCAACTTGCTTTTACCTTTCCACACTGTTCTTGGGTAATGAAGGGAAACAACTTGAGAATATTTCTGCCCAGCTCCAATCTTCCTATCTCTCTTTTTGTGTTTGTTTGCAGAGGAGGCAAAAGCTAATGCTCCTTGTGTAATCTTCATTGATGAGTTGGACAGCGTTGGTGGAAAGAGGATTGAGTCTCCTATGCATCCTTACTCCAGACAAACCATCAACCAGCTGCTTGCTGAAATGGATGGGTTAGTTTTCTGTCATTGTCAATAAATATTTATCTGCCTTCTTCCTCCTTGTAACATACAATAACTAATAGCAAAAGGGGAAATGTTTAATTTCTAATCTGCATATTATGGATGTGATGTAATATTGCTGGAAGGACCATAACCTGCACTCCTCATTCTCAATGTTTTGGTATTTTACAGGTTTAAACCAAATGAAGGCGTCATCGTTGTTGGTGCTACAAACTTCGCAGAGGCTTTGGACAAGTATGTTTGCATTTCAGAGAAATACTTTTTTCCTTCGGCCTTTATACAAGCCAGTCGTTTTCCCCTTGGCAGGATAAAGTTAAATAATTGCCAAGAATAGTGCTTTATGGATTTAAGAGTTGCATGTCAGCCAAACTGGAGGATTGCAACAATAAGGCCAATCCATCCAGGGGAAAAAGTGCTTCATGAGCAAACGTGTATAAACATTGATCTACATTTTATGCAAATAAATACCACTGCTACTCCAGTTCAGTGGCCCACTTCCATGCAACATTTGTCTTCTGCAGATGCCTCAGGCTGTTTCCTCCTTGTGGCCTTGTCCTAGTTCCAGCATAACACTGTTTGAATGGAACCATTTCATGTACACAAAGAGCAAAACAAACACTCACAGGCTGAACTGACCATTGACCTGTGTTACATCAGCTACAATCAGACAACAAGCACAACCTCAGACAGATTCTACATTGAATTTGTCATACTGTATGAAAGGGAAGTTACTTATGCAATGAAAAAAAAAAATCCAAACTATTTTTAACATTTGCATTCAGTGCCATTCTAATTTTCCCTTGACAAAGAATTAAAACCCAAGACTGGAATTCCTTGAATTGAATCAGATACTGGGCAGTCATTTTTGATTATTTATCATAGCTATAAGCCTCCAGTGTATCTGAAAACCCACAAAACTCACCATATTTGATGAAAATTATATAATGAGTGTTTTTCCCATTGTGCCATAATTCAGGATATTCTGAGGAAGAGCATCCATTTCAGGCATTAGATTATGGTACGCTACAGGTTCAGAAAAAGTGTGACAGCTTAATTTTCCATGGGTTTGTAATCAAATGTAAGTTTTGTGGGTTTGGAAGCTTATGGAAATGATGAGTGAACATTATGTTATAGAACAGTTCAAGATATTAACTCCCAATGCGCGAATGACGTAGGACTCAAAACACCAAAAAATGGCAGTAATGCCCAGCTGTTTAACAGAATGGAAGAGTATATCTACTTTGAGTCTGAATTACTACTTCTTTGCATTTCAGTGCTCTGATAAGACCTGGGAGGTTTGACATGCAGGTGACGGTCCCTCGTCCGGACGTGAAAGGACGCACTGAAATTCTCAACTGGTACCTGTCCAAGATCACAGTGGATCCTGGTAGGTCTCAATGGAAAAACAATACACAAAAAATCAACGATGTGTGTATGATTTTCACTTAAGTTATCACAGTCAAATGAACTGTTAAAACAAACATTGTAACATGTACTTCAGCATCTGTGAGCCACTTCACCAAATGCATTCATTTTCATTCATTTTCTCAAGTGTTTTTTGAAGAATTTCTCACAAGTCTACCATATGAAGGTTTTGAACAGAAACTCCACACATTCTCCCAAATGAAAACATGGAGCACATCTCTCAGGCTTCTAGTTACCTATGGTCTTATTGTGTAATATATACTGTATATATTTTTTGTTGTTAGTTTTTTAAAATGAGTCTTGATCTCTGATTTGCCCCTTGTGATCCATTGATGAGAACATCCTGCACATGATGCCTTTTTAAAGAAGATAATTCTCTTTTGATCCTCACTTGTTGGAGCGCGGCATTTTTCTGAAACTAGAATACTCTCCTTATCAATTAAAACCTTTTAAACTGTTCCATACTGCAAACCTGAGAGAATACCTTCTTTTTCTTGTTGCGGGAAAGGACGCCATTGTCTCTCAAACACTGATAACCTTTATCAATCAACTGTTCTTCTATTGTCTTTGCTCTTTTGCAGCTGTGAATGCGGAGATCATTGCCCGGGGCACAGTGGGTTTCTCCGGGGCGGAGCTGGAGAACCTGGTCAACCAGGCGGCCCTGAAGGCAGCCGTGGACGAGAAAGAGATGGTCACAATGAAGGAGCTGGAGTTCGCCAAGGACAAGATCCTCATGGGTGAATACACACAGCGCCTAGTCCTGCCCTGCAGAGCATCACATGAGACAGATTATCCACACACACTCTAGTTAAGAGACATTCTGGACAGCAAGAATGTCAGATCAGTGCATGTCAGGTGTCCCTTGTATTTTCCTGAGCTGAAGTTTTCCCAGAATTTGGTGGTCCAAGCCTCAAGACTGGCCTGAAAGTTCAGTACTTTGATAGGAGTGTGAGTTTTAATGGCCTTTGTTCTTGAATGAGCCTGCTGTCGTTCTCGTCTAGTGTCGATTAAGTCCTGCATCGTTCAAGGTTTAAAAAAAAATCACTGAGTCCCTTTCCTTTGTTCTTTTCATTCCAGGCCCTGAGAGGAGGAGTGTTGAAATTGACAAGAAAAATAAAACCATCACAGCTTACCATGAGTCTGGACACGCCATCGTTGCCTACTACACCAAAGATGCAATGCCCATCAACAAGGCCACTATCATGCCTAGAGGCCCAACTCTCGGCCATGTGAGTATTTGTTGTGGATTTACGATAGAACTAGCACTCTTTACCAATAAAGTTGCTGTCACTGTTTGTAACCAAGTCCTGAAACTGATCTGTATTCTCCTGGCCTCTCTAGGTGTCCATGCTCCCAGAGAATGACCGCTGGAGCGAGACGCGGGCCCAGCTGCTGGCTCAGATGGATGTCAGCATGGGCGGTCGAGTAGCAGAGGAGCTCATCTTTGGAGACGACTACATCACCACTGGTGCGACATTAAGAGGAATTGTTTTAATTGAAGTTTATCGAATCAATGCTGTTATTGTGCTACTGGCACCAAAAATGCTGCAAAAGATAAACTACATGAGTTACGGTAAAAATTGTAAATATTCTTGGGAGCAGTGTATGTGCTGCTACACAACATTAGGTAATTTTGACATGTTTCAAGTAGGTGATATCAACATATTGCGGTATGCTCTGGCACATTATATTGGGACTTTTTAAATATTGTTCTTATAAAAATATTCGTTTTTGAAATAGATTTGATCATGGTTAAAACAAGAAACTTTGACATAGTATATTACATGGTGTTAAGGAATTCTGACAGAATGGTATCCTCAAGTTAAAAAAAAAAGTTTCTAATGCTATCAAATCATACCTTTTGCTTTTATGATACAAAATCTCTATTCCTTGTTAAAAATTGTGATAATTACAGAATAGCCATGCTATAATATTGTAGTCTATCTATGATGAAATATACTGTATGCTGAGGTTCCTTGTAACACACAGCTTTAGTTTCAAGCTTTCCCTGCTGTTGTGCGTTTCAGGAGCGTCCAGCGACTTTGACGGAGCAACCAAAATTGCAAAATTGATGGTGACCAGATTCGGAATGAGCGACAAGGTAAAATTTGGATTTGTGTGACTGATGACTGAACAGCTTTGCCCCCTCCCCCAAAAAAAACGCATTTCCACTAACATAAAAGGCAGAGTTTGCCACTAAAACAATGCTGTTCTCAGGCTTTTACATGTGGCAGGGATTTCATTGTAAGCTTTAGCGAGCAGCCACACATTCCAGACTTCACTCCCACCTCCACCATAATCCCATCCTCAGCCCTATCTCGCTCTGACATGACCCTGAGAGACTTGTGCTACTACTACTCAGCATGCGCCTACTAGACTAACAACCCACACTGGTGCTTTACATGTGCAAAGCAAAGTGTACATCTACATTCACAATTTGAAACTCATACATCATAACATCGAAGCCCGAGAGTATGTAGGTTTCCATTCCAACCAAACGCTACAGCAGTAGATTTCATTGATTACATGTAAAATTGACCTATTTATCATGTAACGATCTTCTTCCCCTTCTACTCCTAATAAAAAAAAAACTCTGATTCAACAAATGCTACTTATTTCTATTAAAGGCTTAGCTGATGAAGACTGTGATATATGGTCAGTTTGACTACTGGTTGCTTTGGACAAAAGCCTCTGCTAAATGACATAATGTAATAATGTAATGATTAGCACATCTGATTTAGAGTTTAGTTGGAATGAAAACCAGCATACTCTTTGGCCTCATGGTTGAGAGCCTCTGCCCTACTTAACCTGCACTATCAACCCTAACATCACCATGACATACAATTATACCCAATTATACCTAAGGCACTGAAGCGCTCTGTGTAACTACGGTCTCTCAAATACGCCCTCACAGCTATATAATGCTCAGTAATTATTAGTGGCTACTGTTCCTCTACCCTGAGACTAAACCTCATTGTGTTTTGCGGCAGCTGGGTGTCATGACCTACACCGACCTATCAAAGCAGAGCCCCGAGACGCAAGCTGCCATCGAACAGGAAGTGAGGGCTCTACTGAAGGTGAGCCTCCCCCATAACACTTGTAACTTTGATGTGTCTGTTTGCAGATATTGTCTCCTCAATGTAGATAACAGTGGCATTCAAAGAGCCATTAAATCATTTATTCAACTGTGATTCATCTTTCTCTTCTGTCCAGGACTCATATGAGCGAGCTAAAAGCCTCCTGAAGATGTACAGTAAGGAGCACAAGAAGCTGGCTGATGCCCTGCTAACGTATGAAACACTGGATGCCAAAGAGATCCAGTTGGTGCTGGAGGGCAAACCGCTGGACCACTAGATACCTCAGCAGACAAGGCTTTTTAGACTTTTTGCCATTTCATGTATATACAGTATATATGAAGCTGTGCAATGGAGCACAGGCCTTTTGGAGGCCTTGTAGTTCATTCAGTTCTTTGTATTTCTCTTATTATCAATGTAAAAATTACACTGAAATGATGTTGCACCCCATGTACACATTTTTGTTTTATTCATTTGACTTTACCTTTGCTGTAGTGCAGACTGCCTGTTTCAGTGCTATTTTAAAGCACTTCACACTTAAATTGGATAACATAAATTTTCGTTCTCAAATTATTTAACAGCAGTTTGGAGTTTTCCCCTCTACAAGATTGTATACTTTTAATTCACAAACATCGTTGTTGAGTTTTCAACAAGGGCTCACTGTCCTCAGACGTAATCACAAATGACTTCTGTAGTAGTTTCGTACATCAAAATCTCATATTTGGTATGTTATCAAGTTTATGAGGTGAAAGAATTGGCTACAGATCAGTCTTTATTCCACTAAATTGTAGTTTCATTTATTTGTCTATTTCATTTTACACACCCTTCATTTTAGATTTGTACAGATAGGTGAACACCGTAGAACCTTAAAGTGCATATAGAATGTACCATTTGGCTGTAGCAAGGTACCAGTGATAGTCTTCATCTCTTCATTGTTGAGCTCTTCATATTTCTTTTCTCTAAATTATGCATTTCAGTTGCATCTACTACCTATACTATACACATTTTTTTGTTTTTATTTATTAAAGTGCCCTAAGTGTGTCTTTTTTTTTTTTCTTTCTTAAATTAGTGTTAGGCCCTCATGTCCTATTCTAAGCTCAACCTGTAATTGGCATATGAGGGGAAATGTATATACTGTTTGTGTATAAGGATCAGGTTTGTGCTTTCGTCTGTTTCTCAGAATTAGAAATGGGCCTCATTGCTCAAATAAAAGTTATTCTACATGGATGTGTTTTACAGTGTGTGATTTTATATAGAAAACGGCATCATCTGTAAATGGATGGAATTTTTTTATATAATAATTATTAAAAGTTGTATGTTTATGAGAAATCTAGTCTCTCCAGCATCCTGCATGTATTCAGCCGAACGTAACTGTAAACTTACAGTTACTATTAGCAAGAGACAATGTTTTAAAACTATACTTCATCTTTTTAGTGTGTTGTTTTGTTTGGATATATAACTTGCAATTTATTTTGAAGTATTATTTTTGGGGTGAATTTGACGCTGGCTGAATTTGAAACCCAGGACATCATGTGTACATGGTGTGTGCCAACTGAACCACCAGAACACCCTTGGAAATTATTTTTAATGGAAGTTTACTGCTTTCCAGGTTTTTCTCCTGCGTTTCTGTATCTCTGATCACATCCCTGATTACCGCTGTCTGACATCTACTAATAATGGCATCATCAGAAACTTCTAAAGTATCAATATAAATATCATTTTTGAGCCCAGAGCTTTTAGTAACAATGATCAGTGACAGGAGTTTGAAAACTGCCAGAGAGAAAATAGTCAACATCCCCCTGTATCTGTCAACCTGCAAAACAGAACAATAGCTTATTTACTGCTGATTTTAGATCTTAACCTGCAATTAACGTATTTAGTTACAAATGAAACCGACTCAGAATAATAAAGACATCTAACAAGTCAGTCTATTGTTGTGTGAGTCCTCAGAGGCCTGTCTCACGAAGCGAGTTCAACAGTCAGGCTATCTTTGAGTTAACCATTTGGATAAGATAAAATGAAACTATTGATCCCCGTGGGGAAATTAGATTGTTGCAACGGCAAAAGTAATATGATTCAGCGGGGAAAGGGATAAAGAATATATGCGCAAAACGATCAAAAGAAGTAATAGAAATAAGCGAAAATAAAATAAGCAAACAATAAAAGCCATAGACAATAAATAGACTTAATTATAGGATTATATAAGCCCTAATATTGCTGACATTTTCAACACATGGGTATCGGAAAGAAATGGATACTGACATTGTGTTCTTCTCTCAAGAAGAACAAACTCTTAAAATGAATAAATTATAAATGACAGCATTACAAAACTAACCGCGAAAAGTAACATTAGTGTTTCTGCTACCAAGGCTAGAGAGAACCTACTGGAAGAACTGCCCCGTCATTAGGACACAGTGGGCAAACTTTCCATTGATAAACTAGTTTGTGGACACATGAGGCTGTAAAAAGATTTTCTATTCATAAAGTCGGCCTCATGTTGTTCGGCCTGCGGTAATGGAATATGAATGCAACAGCCTACATTGAACCAAACACCAAAAATTCAGCGCAATTAATATGCAACAGTAACTTTCATTCATTAATAATATGGTCAATTAAGTAGGCTACCTGCTATATCTCCGATTTAATCAGGGAAAGCAAAGTGATTCAACTGGTCTGTAAACACGTCGCCCTGCGAACAGCACTTCAGTTAATTCAATAGTAGCCTAACAGTTTCCTTTATTACTTGTAATTTTCATTGGAATGCAGTATATTTGTCCATATCATGTAGGAATGGTGACTCCCTGTTTCCAGAGAGCTGATTGGTCAGGAGGCGGGCCTTTCACACGTTTTGATCCGATAGCCGTGCAGCATAAGTTGCCATGGTGATGTACCCCGGATAAAAGTGAGACACCTTTGTGAGACCGAAAAGCCAGGGTTAAACCCGAAGTTAGCTCGCTAACCCACTAATGTCGCTTCGTGAGACAGGCCTTAGTTCAAGCCAAAGACAGCAACTAGGACTACATCAAGCTTCATTGTGGAATGGCTTGAAATGGCCAACTTTCAATTTAGGCTTTAGAATGAGGCAATAAAATCCTCAGGTAAGATCTACCACTTGAGTAGATAACCAAATAATAATAATAATAATAATAATAATAATGGAGGACGCAGAAGACGATATAGCTGTTGTTGGGATTGGATGCAATTTCCCTGGAGGTAAGACTAAAGCATGATGCAATACCAGGAATTTTGGTAGAAAGTTCAGTCTGAATTTAAGACAAATCATAACCACTGTGGTATGTTTGTTCTTAAGGCGAGGGCCTGGACAATTTCTGGAAAGTTCTATTGGAGGGAAAGAACTGTGTTGTAGATATTCCAGAGGAGAGGTTTGACCGCACTCGCTGGTTTGATCCTGATGAGAGCAAACCCGGAAAGACACAGACAACCAAAGCTGCTTTCATGAACGGGTAAGCTCTAGACATTTCTAAGACTTTCTAATCATTGTGATATCTGTCGAGATCTATGTATTGATAGAAGTTTTGCATTTGTGATGGAAACCATGTACCCTTCAGGTTTAATGAGTTCGATCATAAGTTTTTTGGCATCACGGAAGTGGAGGCTGACTTCATGGACCCTCAGCAGAAACTCCTTCTCCAGTGTGCATACAGGGCATTAGAAGATGCTGGAATGGCTGTGGAGACCATCAGTGGAAGCAGAACTGGAGTTTATATAGGTAAAGACTATTGTCCTATGATGCATGAAACAGCACAATTTAATAATATACAGATTATAATATGCTCTGTATTAAACATGTTGTTACAGGTCTTATGAACAGGGACTATGAGACGCTCCTAAACAACAGTCCTAGCACAATAACACACTACAACGGCACTGGAACGGCTATGAGTGTCGCTGCCAACAGAATATCCTTCACCTTTAACCTCACTGGCCCTTCTTTCACCATTGACAGCGCCTGCTCCTCCTCATTGGTGGCTCTGCATTCAGCCTGCCAGGCTATCAAGCAAAGTATTGCACTTTTTCAGTTCTGTCTTCCTGACGAATGTTCACATAATAAGTGATAAAAGCAGGTCTAATTACTGCATGCTTTTTAAATGTTTCTCATTTCATAACTTTTTCCTCAACCAGGAGACTGTGAGATGGCTCTGTGTGGAGGGGTCAGCTGTATCATAGAGCCAAGAGTGTTTGTCGCTCTCAGCAAGGCGAAGATGATCTCACCTGAAGGAACCAGCAAGCCTTTCTCTAGCAGAGCGGATGGCTATGGCAGAGGAGAGGGATGTGGAGTAGTTCTGCTGAAACCACTGAAAAATGTAAGTACATAATAGTGTTTGTTTTCACAGCTGTGTTCTGTCATTGTCCGAATAATTGCACATCCATAGAGATAATAGCTAGCCTACTAATGGTATGACTTCTGTACAAAGGCTATAAGAGACTTCAACAAGATTTGGGGCATCATCAGCAAAACAGCAGTCAACCAAGATGGACGCTCAGTCACTCCAATCACCAAGCCCTCCATCGTTCAACAAGAGGAGCTCCTGCGCAGAATCTACTCAGAGTCTGACCTTGTAAATGTCCAGTACATAGAGGCACACGGGACTGGAACCCCAATTGGAGACCGAACGGAGGCAGGGAGCATCTCAAACGTCATTGCCAAAGCCAAACCTCCAGGATCAGAGACACTCCAGATCGGCTCTGTGAAGAGCAACATCGGACACACAGAATCTGCAGCTGGAGTGGCAGGACTCATTAAGGTACTCTTAATGATGAAGCATGAAACCATTGTTCCCTCAGTGTTCTACTCTGAAGACAGTGCCAGTATAGATGTAAAAGCTCTGAGTATAAATATTCCCACCAAAGCTGAGAAATGGGAGACAAATGGGTCATTAGAGAGGGTAGCTGGGATCAACAGCTTTGGGTTTGGAGGCACAAATGCACATGCAATCGTAAAAGAGTACAGGCAGGCAACAATTCCTATATTGAGCCCACATGACAGTCGAAAGCTCTTTGTAATATCTGCAGCCTCTGAGAAATCATTGATCTTGTCCATCACTGACACTCACCAGAGGCTTTGCAGAGATGAAACAGTTGACATCCAGGCATTATCATATACCTCAGCATGTAGGAGGAGTCATTGCAAACACAAATATAGAAAAGCCTTCCTAACATCTTCCCTCTCGGATTTAGACCGTCAGCTGACGGCTGCACTGAACAAGAAGGTTGAGTCAGCAAAGTCAGACATCCAATTGGTGTTTGTGTTTTGTGGAAACGGGGTTACCTACAGGGGAATGTGTAAGCAGCTTCTGAGAGAGGTGCCTGTGTTCAGAGAGAAGGTCAGAGAAGTTGAGAATCTCTTCCAGAGCTATAAAAGCACCAGCATCAGGCAAAAAATTGCCGATGAATATGACAATGATGATTTCACCAAGCCAGATGTTGTCCAGCCTCTTCTCTTCGCTATTCAGGTTGGCATTGCCAGTCTTCTAAAGCACTGGGGTGTCAAACCCGATGCCGTTCTTGGACACTCTGTTGGAGAGGTTGCTGCCGCTCACTGTTCTGGCCTCTTGTCTCTCGAGGACGCGGTAAAGGTGGTGTACCATCGCAGTACTCTCCAGAGCAAAGTCACAGGAGGGAAAATGCTTGTTGTCAGTAATGTGCCTGTAGCAAAGGTCTTGGAAATCCTTCCAATCTTCTCTGGGAAAATTTGTGTAGCGGCTTTCAACAGCCCTCAGTCCTGCACTCTGTCAGGGGATGCAGATGCTATAGACACCCTCCATCAGAAGCTGAAGACCATGGTTACAGATAAAAACCTCTTCCTCCATGTCTTAGATGTTCCAGCTGCATACCACAGCCATATGATGGATTCCATAGTAGATGATATTGAGAGAAGTATTGACGCTTTGGCTGTCAACAGTATGGAGTGTGAACTTTTTTCGACAGTGACCGGAGACAAGGCCAAGCATTCAAATGGTGACTTTATCACAGGCAGGTACTGGGCAAAGAATATCAGAGAGCCTGTTTTATTTGAGCAAACACTGCAGGCCGCAACCACGGACAAGCAGTCAAGGAAGAATGTGGTCTTTGTGGAGATTGGACCTCGTTGGGCTCTTCAAAGGAACATCCATGAGACTTTGGGAAATGACCACATCGTTCTCAGCTCAGTGCAGCCAGAGAAAGATTATGAGACAATCCTGTCTACAGTGGCAAAACTATTTGAACTGGGTGTCCATATAGACTGGCATCAGCTCTATAGCGGTAGCGAGACATTGCCAACAGCTTTTCCAGTCTATCAGTTTGATAGCGTGAAGAAAGAAGTGTATTTTGAAGCTGCAAGAAAAGGGGATGAATCAACTGTTTTCTCTCACCATCCACTGGTATCCCAAATAAAACAGGATAATAAAGAGTACAAATGCAGCCTCTCATTAGAGACTGCACCCTATCTTTGGGAGCATAAAAATAATGGTGTCGCCATTGTGCCAGGGGCGCTGTATGTTGAACTAGCTTATGCTTCAGTAATGGCAAGTTTAAGGCTAAAGAAGCCCATTTCCTTGCTCCAGCTCAGTGTAACTTTTCACAGTCTGTTCACACTCAGCTCAAACTCTCATCAGTTGAAAGTAGCGCTGGAGCATGCTGAGAATGAGACTACATTTAAAATACAGTCTTCTTCAGCAACACATGCATCTGGTGCATATAGGTGTACAACTGGCCAGCCATTGTTAGAAGAACAAGCCATTTGCCTTGACATTATCTCCCAAAGGTGCAAATTGGTTATGAAGAGAAAAGAGATTTATTCAATTCTTTCTCAAGCAGGATTTGAATATGGCTCTGTTTTCAAACAGCTTGATGATGTACATTTTGGGGATGAATTCAAGGAAGCTGTGACGGTAATTCAAGTCACTGGTGAGATTCTGAAACACCTCCATGATTATGTCATTCACCCTGTGTTATTGGACTATTTCCTGCAAATGACTGCTGTAGTAGCTCTCGGAAAGCTAACAGCCAAGCAGGGATTCCCCTCAGCAATTGGTTGTGTTGCCATATCAGGACCACTCCAAGAGGAAATGGTCATGTATTTAAGAGCAACTCGAGAGACTCCAGACTTTCTCGATGTATGTGGTTGCTTTTGCACTAAAGAGGGGCATGTACTGGTGGAGCTTAAGGAGGCGAGGATCTCATTTTTGGGCCACTGCTCAAATGTTGCCGAGTCACTGTTCTTCCACAATGAAATCATCTCAATTCCTGGGGAGATAGACTTCAACTGCAAAATAAAGGCCATAGTTTTTGAAGACGAACTAGGCATTGCTAAAACACTTAAACAATATGTACACCCAGAATCAACCATTGTGAAGAACAGAGACCATTGGATGTCAGACCAACTTCGAGACTTAGTGCTTCACTCACTTTACACTAATGAGGATTTGGAGGAGGTTCTCTTCATTTGGGGTGTACAGGACCTGAGTCACCTGTCATCTGAGAAGACATTGGAATGCTTGGTTTCTTGCTGTGAGTTATTTCGCCAGATTGTTTTAGCCTTGAAAGAGAGCAAACGCTCTTGCACTCTCCGGGTCATAACCTATAGATCAACAGAGAAGACTGTGGACCATATCAGTCCTGCTTGTGCGCTGTCTGGTATGACAAGGGCCTGTGCAGCAGAGATGGCAGGTCTCTCTTTTCAGC
Organism: Centroberyx gerrardi; assembly: GCF_048128805.1. Lineage (NCBI taxonomy): Eukaryota > Metazoa > Chordata > Actinopteri > Beryciformes > Berycidae > Centroberyx > Centroberyx gerrardi. Next base: position 6,501,560 of record NC_136018.1, read on the forward strand.
TGATTGACCTTGCCTCTGTGACCAGTGAAGACATTCAAACTCTGGTTCATGTAATAAACACCTGCAAACAGCAAGAGGTCATGATCAGCAGAGGGCAGGCATCAGCAACAAGAATAGTGCGAACCCCCATAAAAGACATGGCTTTATCTGAGGATGGTATGCACTCAATGTATATGAGCGACTTTGTCTTACAGACTGCTGATCCATACAGAATGGCAAACCTGTCTGCCACCCCCTGTGACATAAGCAGAAATCTTGTCCAAGAGAAGTCAGTTGAGATTCAGCTAATGACTGCATGTGTGCATTCATCTGATTACTTTCCTGTCAGCGCTTCACATTTGAACTTTAGCGAGACAATGTATTGGAGCAAGCACACGTCCCAGAATCACAAGCTTCTGGCTTTAGATTTTAGTGGCATTGTCACAGCTGTTGGGAAAGATGTTCATAAACTCAAAGTGGGAGATCATATTGTTTCTTGCTATCCAGTAGCTGCCACTTCGAAGATTATGATTCCTGAAGCAGTGTGCTACAGCACAAATGGACTTCCATTTTTGAGAGAGACTCCATGTATATCTTACTTTGTGCTGGCATGGGAGATCCTGCAGAGAATGCTACCTAAGGTAAAACAACACAGGAAGTTGGCCATCATCTCCTCCACTCCAGCCTCTGGTCTGCTGAAGGTTTTAGCTCTGACAGCAAACAGGTCAGGGTGGAATGTCACCTCTCAGCCACATTTCAGAAGAGAACTCCTGAATATTGATCAGTGTCATGCATTTGTTTTTCTGCCACCATTTGATCAGTCTTGGCAGGGGATAAATGAAACTGATGACCTGGAGAGACACATTATTTTTGTGTGTAACAATCAAATGTCATCCTCACTCTCAGCAAACACGTTTGCATTGGAGAGTGAACACATGCATGTGCACAAACTTAATGTGTCCAATGTTTTCAAGAGAACCAATCTAAAAACACAACAAAGAAAGATTTTTCATTGGCTAATGTCATTGGGCTTTGATACAGTGTCTCTACCTCTGAAAAGGGATACGTTTCAATTACCAGGCACAAGAGAAGCTCAGACCAGTACAGATGTTGAGTCCTATTTTACAGCAAAGACAGTGCAGCAAGTGATTTTGGACCACGAAGGATCTAATTGTCCAGTGTCTGATATCCCTTTGCTCACAAGGCCAAGACAACTCTTTAAACAAACCTGTGTCTACATTGTGACTGGAGGGCTCTCCGGTTTGGGACTTGAGACAGTCAAGTTCATTGCGCATAATGGTGGAGGCTGCATTGCAACACTATCCAGAAGTATTCTATCAGATGAAATGCAGTTTAAGATGGAAACACTCCAGAAAAGATGTGGGGTGGCTATCATGAATGTCCAGTGTGACGTTTCTGAGTCGAGGCAGGTGGTGGAGGCATTCTCAAAGATTGGACAAAGGTTCCCCTCTTGTCCAATCAAAGGAGTGTTTCACAGCGCTGCAGTTTTACATGATGCGCTGATTGAAGCCCTTGATCAGTCCCTCTTTCAAAAGGTGTTACAACCAAAAGTGAACGGGGCTTTAAATCTTCACTATGCAACACTGCACAACAAGCTAGATTTCTTTGTGTGTTACTCCTCCATCTCTTCCTTCATTGGTAATGCCTCTCAGTGTAACTATGCGGCAGCCAATTCCTTCCTAGACACATTCTGTCATTATCGGAGGAACCTGGGACTTGCTGGACAGTCCATCAACTGGGGTCCCCTGAACCTGGGTCTCCTGTCGAACAAAGACCATTTCCAAAGGTTCCTGGAGGCAAAAGGGATGATGATTATGGATGTGTGTGAGGTTCACGAGGCTCTGGAAAAGTGTCTGTTGATGAACAGACCACAGCAAGTCATATGCAAGTTCAACTTCAGACATCTAAACAATCATGTTCTTTCACAAAATGCTTCTCTCAGGGAACGACTCTCAGCTTTGGTGGAAATGGAACTGAAAGACAATATAGTGAAGGAGCCCAGGGTTCCACATTTGTCTTCTGTACATGACAGTGTGAGAACAATTGTCAGTGAGATAAGCAATGTTAGCGAAGATGAGCTGGATGATGACTTAGCTCTTTATGTACTGGGTATTGACTCAATGTTAGCCATGACTCTGCAGAACAGGATTTTCCAAGCGACAGGTGTGAATGTGCCTTTGGTTAGATTACTGGACCCCAATAGTACACTGAAGACATTGGTACTTATTGTAAGGGCCAGTGGATAATTTTCTGTGACTTTAAATCATTACATGGCGACTAAGAAATGCTTTTGTGATTGCATGAAGATTGAGTCATTTTAGTTATTGCAAAGGGACTTCTGTTTCACTGCTGCGGTACTGTTATAACAGTCCACTTAACACGGGTTGAAATTGTATTGAATTGTATTGAAATTGCTGCATACGTTAATACAATTCCACAATTGTTTATATTATATTTTATTACTTTATTGTTCTATTGCATATATTATTTATACTGTTTTGGTGCTTACTTTATATTCTATTTTTGTGCTGATACTCTGTTTGTCTTTTTCCCCTGCTGAATCATTTTACTTTTGCTGCTGCAATGACCAAATTTCCCCCACAGGGATCAATAAACTTTCATCTTATCTTAAGAAAGTCATTGGACAGTGATACAATTGCAGAACTTAAGTAACTTAACTCTTGGCTCAGTGAAACATTTTTGAATAAAGTGCTGTGCTACTTTTTGCTTGCAATTGTAGTGTGTTTTACATTGTTGATAGATCTTCTGTGTAATCTGTATAATAACTGTAATCATTTCATTGTATTAAATCAGAGTGCTATGGTGACATTCTGTGGGTAAGTTAGAGTATTGATGAGTGTTGGTTAGTAGGCTTAAAGTCTTTCTCAAATGTTGCAGAAAGGCTCATTAAATCACTGGATGACATAACCACAGTGTCAACAGCCAAGGCATTACTTCAAGATATATGTGATACAAATAGTACCAGAAGCACTATCAACTCAGACCTGGGGGAGTCCATCTCCCATTACTGTCTGTACCTCTGCAGTTTTAATGGGAACACATTGCTCTGTTGTAAAGAATAAAATATACATTTTCAGCTTTTTTCTGCAGTTAGTTTCTTTGAAAAATCCAAAGTTTTGCCGTTTGCTCACAGACTGCACTTTGTAGCCCCAGCAAAGAGTTAAAGGCTTTGCATGTTCAACCTCACCCAGGCACTAAATCCCCCTAACAAGTATGCAAAATATTCACAGTAAGAAGGGCATTTGAAACGTTCACAATTGTCAACATCCATTATACAGTGCATATTTTTATGATAAAGAAGGCCCAAACAAAAGTATCCTAGTAAGTAAAATGTTCTGCTTATTCTAAGTTTAAGAGGTAATAGTAGATGATATATTTGAAAGGCATTTCTCTTTATAACATATGTGTGCCAAAGTTTGTATTGAGGTAACTAATCAATACATAAGGGATAAACACATAAAAGAGAATAACATCAAAGAAAGGACTTAAGGGCCACATGGTATGTTGCCACATTGCCACCTTGTGGTACACATGCATCCATTGTGGTAATAATCCTCTCAACACTATGAATACAAAGTAAAAGTATTCATGGTAACAAGATCAAAAGTGAAAATAACCAGTGCTTGTATTTTATTAGTTTCAGTGTTACAATATTGCTTATAGTGTGTCTTGACAGTTGAATGAACATATCCAGCCATTATGAACTTTATGTATGATGCTATCAATAATGAAAATAATGAATTTGATTATTATACAATGATTTCATAATTACACGGATGGTTAAATTGTACATATATCACAGGTCCTAATACATCTGGAAAGCTTTGATTTTCTTTTTAAATAAAAACATGGACATCAAATACACATGAAATACATGAAAACAAAATAATTAAAACTACCTAAATGCAGATGTTATAGATGTAGGGCCTTTTGATGTTTGTCTGAAATATTGAATTTTGAGTGCTCAAAAAATAGCTTTTAGACAGCTCAATTCATAAAACATTGTGACATAATTACCGACTGGGGTACCCGCAGACCCCAGAGGTATACTTTTTGTTATATCTCACAGGTGCTTTATTCTATCATTCTACTTCTAATTTTTCATGACTTTGTAAATCAATTTGTTCCTAATGACTTCATATCATTGTTTTCTGTTTCTGTTTTAATTAGTGCTTTTTAAAAATACCAATGTATTGGGGTCCTGGGGGACCCCAGTCAAAAGCACCCAATTCCGCCTATGCAGCTTTAATAGATGGAACTATTTATTGAGTTCATGTTTGCCATGGGTCCTAATTTAAAGTATCACACACTATCAGGGGGGGTAGGGGTCATTTTGAAGGAGACAGACGCAGATGCAGCAGACACAGATTTCCTCATGTGCTCTGTCGACGACCCTAAATACTGCTCTTCCTAAGGTAAGATAATGTTCAAAGTCAGAAATACAATACATAATTTAATTAACTGTAACTTTCCTAAAATAATAATAATCTGTTTTTTTTTTTTTTTTCAGATGACATTAATTACATAACTAATAATGTTTTGAGAAGAAATAAGTTAACATTTTGCTATGATGGTTATTTCTTACAGTAGTTTATTCTTGGGGTCCCCAGGGACCCCAGTCGGTAGTCCTTGTATATTAAATATGTTGGTAGGATGAGGGTTAATAATCTGTGTAATTTAGCAGCCACATATAAACAACTGCACATACAATATCACATGATTGGGTTTTTCACGGACTTGAAAAATTTGAGCAGTTGACAGCTGAAATATTATTCTCATGGGGCAGTGGCTGGCTGTGACCCGCCACACTGTTTTGATCACTTGGATCCAGACTTTGTTTAGTGATGCCTGTTAATTGGGTGTTGATACTGGGTGTGTACATCTGAACTTCATAGGTTTGACTATCAACCCTGAACATGGGAATGGTGCTAGCCATGCACACCTGACTGCTCTGGGTGTGATTGGTGCTGCCTGTGAGCGTCCAGACTGATGTGCAAGTCTGCGCTGGGCAGATCTGAAGGTTATCAGGCAGAAACGTGTGATTATCGTAGATCTGTTTCTCCTGCTCATTGGCTACACTGTCATGCCCGATCTTAGGTTGGTATTTACTTATAGCTTGATCTTCTGGCTTTCTTTTCTCTTCCGAGTCATCCTTGCTTGAGCTTCCGCTGCAAATGTCAAAGAAGGTGAGAAAGACGGGGATGAAGGTGATGCCGTGGAACAGACCGAAGAAGATGACCAGGAACATGATTTTGAAAAAGGTTCTGAAGATGTAGTTTTTGGAGGCAGACAGCACCACCACCCCCAGGATAGTTGACGCGGCCCCCTGAACTATAGGATAGCCCAAATGGAACAGAGCTTCCACAGCCTTCTCATTCGCACTCGGCTTTTGGTTCGAAACAAAGGCGTAGGAAATGTGCGCCGAGAAATCCACGGAGAATCCAATACAAACCACTAGAATGATCATGGATATGGTGTCTAGGTTGACATCCCAGAGTGCCATGAAACCAGTGACGCCCACGATGACTGAAGCGATCGAGAAAGTCACCCACAGACAGCAGAGCGGGTTGGGAATCAGTAGAAGAGAGATAAATAACATAACGGCAGTGGTGACTGCAATGTTCTGGATGGTGTTACTCATTATCACAGCATACTGATCATGGTAAATGAACGCAGGATGATAGACCAGTAAGGGTACAGGGCATCTTTTCGCAGTATCTCGAAGTTTGTTCAACATGTTCATTTCATCGATCGCCGTGGAGATGTTGACCGTCTGGATGAAGAATCGAGACGCGTGGATTGAATTATTGGTGAAATTTACGTCTTGCTTGAAGTCAGAGTAGAATCTTAGGAAGGAGACTAGATTCGTCTTGAAAACATTTTCAGCGCTCAAGTTGAGGTTTGTGTGGTATCCGTAGTATTTGTACGATTTCAGCCAGGATGTAAATATATCCTTCTCAATGAAGGACAGATTTTTGAAGTCCTCGACACAGGATTCAAGATCGGACATGTTCTTCTCATCCCAGTATGGAAATTCACCCCTTACAATAACCATAATATTTGGGCCATATTCAGAGAAATACGCCTTTTCATCATCATAATACCTCACCACATATGAATCATCCGCCGCCAAATTACGACGATCTATCCCTTCCTGGATCTGGAAGCATCCATAAACACTAACGATCAGATAGACCGCATAGAGCAGGATAACACACACCTTGGTCCATGGCCTAGTGAGGAAAGGGCCATAGTACTTCTTAAAGAAGTGATTCATCGGCTGTACCTCCTCGGCTCCAGAATGGCGGTCGTAAGCTCCTCCCACGCAGCACAGCTCGTACCACTTGGAGCGACCGACGGGACAGTCGTGGGGAACCTCCTTGCAGGTCAGCCAGTGCTTGTTGGAGTTTTCCCGCCTTCCGTTCAGGACCAGGAAGGCCCCGAAGAAGGTGATGCTGTAGATGTAACAGAACAGGATGGCCGTGCTGGAGTAGAGGCAGAAGGACTGGACGGAGCGGAACGGCGTCATCAGCCCGATGTAGAAAGCCAGCACGTCCGTCAGAGTGGTGATGGTGATGGAGATGGCTGCCTCTTTGTACGTGTGCGCTAGGCGGTCCTCCACTTGGTCGTGGACGTTTGTCTGCTGCCAGCACGATATCAGTATGAACATGTCATCAACTCCAATACCTGAAGAGAGAAAATCACTCTGATAAAGCAGCTTGATAGGTGCACAGCAAATTTTCAAGTGTTAATAAGTGACAATTTATTTTGAGATGACATTGGTTGGAATTGATTGATTGCTGATATGGCTCTGGGGTGGCTGTTCAAAACTATCAAAAGTGTTAAATTAACTCTAATGGGTGTGGAGTTAAAGTAACACTGGTATAATGTCGATTTTTACACTCTCAGATTTAAATTAACACTGACAATTTTGCTGTTCGCTGTTATTTATATGAGGCAGTGAAGTAAGAGTTTTTATACAGAGAGACATTAAATTGCTTTGCAGCATTGGTGAATAATAATCAATTCAAACACAAAAAAAATCTGTACTTACCCAGAATCAAGAATGGAGAGTTAGCCACAGTCATAACAAATGGCACCCCGATGTGCAGCATCATCCCAAAGGACGACAACACAGCCAGTCCGGCAGAAAGTACACCAAAGGTGGCCACCCATACTTTACTCCTCACACAGTCAAACCTGCATATGAACAAAAAATAATGCAGCAAAATAAGGATGGAAAAAATCAAGGCAACTCTCTCCTCTGGAAGTATTGCCTTTATTTATTTGGCTATTGCATCTTGCAAGGTTAAAAATGTGCCCATAAACAAGGTAAAGATGCAATGTCCAAATAATTGAAAGCTTTTTAATATTTTCAGAAGAGAGAGACACCTTGGATTTTTTTTTATCCTTGTTTTGCCACAGAGTTGCCCCATTTTTCCAAAAAGCAAGAGAATCTAAGCCAAAGCAGTGTTCCTTTTCCTTTACTTTCTGTAAATAGGATCTCCCTATAGACAATAAATTAAATCTACCAAATCAACAGAGATTCAAGATTTTTGGCCTGGAAAGTAAAGATGGGGCATGTTGGATTTGTGGATTAAAAGTTAGAATCAGTTGAATAACGTACAATACAATCATACATAGCTGAGTGTTTCAAAGCATGGCATACATACCTCAAACATGACAGAATGGAAAAGGCTATGGCAATAACATATGTGATGGAAAACAGGGGAATAACATCCTTTGTGTTGGCCTCAAACTCCACCTGCCTGGACAGCGATGTAGAATAGGTAAACTGTGAGAAGGAAGAATGTAAAATCAGATGTCTATGCAGTATTTACGCTGAATATACAAAACATTAGGGACATCTTCCTGATATTGAGCTACATCCCCTTTTGCACAATCCTCAGTTATCTCAAAGCTTGAAAATCCTTCTGTAACGCATCTGCTTCTCTTATCTGCATCTCTGTATCTGCATCTGCATCTCCTCCTTTGCAATTGGTGTAGATTTGATAAGGGAAATCAATAAGGGATAATGGCTTTTACCTGAATTCACCTCATCAGTGTACTTCATGAAAAGAGAAAGTGTCCCTAATATGTTGTGCATTCAGTGTAAGTCTTACTACAAAGCATGTTCACATACTGTAGCACAAACAGAAGGGCTATAGACTCATGTGAACTGCAGAGAAGTAATAGATGCATTGCTATATGCCACTATGGCTGATGGCCAGCAGCCCCATCCTGACTGAGGGATGGACAAAGCCTGTTGACTTATGTAAGACTTGGCTCTTCTGAGACTGGAGACCTGTTACTGCTGCTGGAGACAGCAGCTAGAGCCATTCACTGAAAGATTAGACATGCTTCATGGCCCGAGGATTTCTGTCATCACCTTACAAATGTCAGCCTCTGTTGTACAGCAATAGAGCTCTCTCTCTCTCTCTCTCTCTCTCTCTCATCAGCAGCATCATCACTAATATTTCTAACACAAGGCATTTTCTAGCAACATGACCCATTTAAGATGTATAGCCAACAATATACATTTAACAATGTTGGTATAGTTGCCATTTAAGACTAAAATATTTAGGCTTACATGCTTACATTTGATTTTATTGTAGATATGACCAAGCAGTGAAAACACATGAGTATAGTGCAACAATAGAACTGAGGAGCGTCTATTTTAATTTATTTTGGAAAGGTTAGATTATTTTGTCAAGACTGCAGATTTATAAATATAAATTAAAACTTTTAAAAACACATCTTTATAGTTGTTTTTGTGTTCAATAAAGGTAGTGATTATGTCTTACCTTGATGTATTTCAGGGAAAGATTAGAAGGGAAAACTCTGAGGAATTCGTTCAGCCACAGGTCTGTTATGGAGCGGTTACCTTCCTTCAGAAAATAGAAGAGTCTAATTGCTTTGGCACTCTTGATGACTGTCGAGCTCACATTGACTCCACCGACAGAGTATCCAAGAAAAATATATGAAAATCCAAAACGAAAAAATGGAAAGGTGAGTTCAGTCTCTTCAATTTTGCTGCCATAACGATTCACAATATCTATGATCTTGTTCGGGATGCATTTATTATACTTCCTGGCGCAGAGGCCGTCAAAAGTCAGCTGCTCATGACCTGCGGTGATGTTGATTTGCCGGACCTTTTTGTCTAAAGTTAGTATCTCTTGAAGAGCAGCGTTGGTGAAGATGTTGTTGGCTGTGGAGACCGCGATGAAGGATGCAAACACACCGTCGGTGTAAAGCCTCTGGTTGGAGAAAACGGAGTTGTTCAATGGGAAGTTCTCCTGCACAAACTGCCTCTCCAGCTTTGCGGGTCCGTTTGTTGGTGTAAATTGGTCTTCAATGTCATTGGCCTCGCGATCCTCTAGAAAATAAAACCCAGATCCAAGGACAGTCGAGATGAATAGAGGCGCAAGAAAAAAATACCAAGGATGCCTTCCCACCAAACGGCCGAACTTGTGGAATCCAATGGAGAAAGGCTTCTCAACACAGTCTGTGCGGCATCCAGCCGTATTCACCGGCATTTTGGAGAGGAAAAAAAGAGCAGAAACTTCTAAGTTGGTTACCTTATTTCACATAAGGACCAATTACTCCCAATTACTCGTTATACCTGTGATAGCTTTAGGTATCAGTGACTGATACTGGGCCTAATCAAAAGTTTTTTCCCGATGAAAACTTCATTTTAGCAGAGGCTTGGATACATAATGCATACGGGTATTAACCTTTTCTGACGCACTTGCCTGTAAAGTAGTCTAACCAGCCTAGAGCGACCACTCTTGGGAACTGCTAAAAGTGGCTTTGTATGGAAGTGAACCTCATGATGCTGTCACCATCCATCAAGCAATAGGCCGAGGGAATGCGTTGTTATTAGCCTATTAGTATGGGGTTTTCTGTAAACCTTACAATTCCCACCAATGTCAACACATTCTCACCCTAACTAAAAAATCACTATAATATTGCTATAATATCCTTATATGGACTTACTGTATATAGACGTGTGTCTGAGGTAGCCCAATAATGATTTTATATAGTGACCTTTGTGGTATCCTATATCTCGCATAGTATCAATATAATATTCCTATAATATCCCGTTTAGTTTAGTGACTTTTTCCCATTTTATTGTATCATAATATTCTTAATATTTGACTAAACTTATTTGTATGGGACTAGTATCCCATTGATTACTAAGGCATATCCTTGTTATCATTTTATGACTGACAGGTAGGCTACATCGCATTTTGATCAGTAGAACATTTTGTCTTTTAGAAAGTAGAGTTTGGTCGTACTCACGGTTCGAGCGCATCTTCAAGGTTTGTGCTGTCGCAAACAGAGTAACAGTTATGTGAAAATACAGGAGGGGACTGGGCACATCATCAACGGGCCCGTTCATCAGAAAGACACTGCATTCATGTCAACGAAGTATGTAATTCAATTATGACAGCAAACTGGAGTTGAAGGACTAATTACGGTCTTCAGCAACGTGAAGCAATCTATTCATTCCACTTTGTGCTTGTGCACAATACAGTGAGCACCAATAATATTCCATGAGAGAAACTCCAGGAAATAATCTGCACTGGGGCCTCTCACTCTGTTTCTATAACCTGTATGCCAAAGTAACAGTAAAAATGCCTTCGATTAATGTAAAATTAAAGAAAAACTGGATTATGGTTAGTGGCCTTGTTAATTTTGTCATGCGTCATCAATTGCATTTTAATTGTTTTGATGGAAAAAAGGCACAGACAAAAAAAAGACTCAGACGCCTTTCCAACGATAGGCGTTAGTAGTAGTACCCTTTCTAGTTAAAATGCATTTTATTCGAATACATAAAAGGTAGGCTTGTAGTTCAGTACAGAGTCTGAGTATAGCGCCACTTGTGGCCCACTTGCACCCCACTACTGACATTGTTTACATCTGTGTAATTGGATTCAGGATCTTAAGTTTTTGGCTCTTTTATTTTGACTCGATTTCGAGTTGTGGTGGAGTCTCAAAATTGCAGATACTGTTTTTCACCAGAAAACCTTCAGGGTTTCTTGCAGGGTATGTTCAAAATTAAAGAAAACATAAATAGTCTACTGCTAAGGGCTCAGCTGGGACTGTGCAGGTGTGCATTTTCTGGCATGGTTTCATTAAACATTAATGACTGGGAGGCAGTGGATTATTATGTAAGTGTGCTACAGCACAGTGATAATATATTCCACAATAATCCCTTTCCTCAAGGCCATATTAATAAAACAGATTATACAGCTATTATAGCTCCTGCCATTTTAATTTAAACACAACTCAAAAAACTCTGCTGCTAGTTTTTTGATACAATTTTGACAGAACTGATGGTAGCATGCTACAAAATGTAAATGAGCTGACATTGTCCAGTTCCACATTTTGAAACATGGGAGAGGGTAGACCTACTGCTCAAGTCACATTTTTTACCACAATGGTTTTGTGCACACCAGTGTATATTAATGCTATACCCCATTAATTGTAATTTCAGCAGTTGGTACAATGATGCATGGACTGTACATTTATTTTAAATGTATTTTGAAGCTGTAAATATTTGCTTACATTTGTAATGTTTCTAAAGATTGAAACAAAGACAGGCTGTGCGAACAAACAAGCAAACAAAAAAGACCTGCATGATGCCAAAACACTCATGCCAATTCCTTTGGAGCAAATTGGAAGTCCTGACACCTTTGCCAGCTCGATAAAATTGCCAATGTGTAATCTGCATTGATTACATCAGAATGCTTGTAAATAAACCTGCCTTGTCAGGCCGAAGTGGACAGAGAACTGGGAGCTTGTTGAATCATGTTGTGATAGATCAAAAGAAAATAATGCAAGAGGCATGTTGCCAATAGGATGAAACAGCTATTGTATCATGAATTGCTTACTTACAGATTCAAAGTACAAGGATTGGTCTATTTTGAGTTACAATGGGTTACAACAAAGGTTGGAATATTAAGTATTTTTCAAAACTCTTATTTATATATAATTTATTTGAAAGAAAAATAATATATCCAAATCAATTCTGGATTGAGAGTAGGAACTGAAATTAATTTGTGATTCCAATTATTCCTCTATACTAAACTTGTAGACTAAAAATATTCTAATCACTACTAATATAATAGTCCTAATTATTTGTCCTCAGTACATTTTGCATGTTTTTCCTGGTGGTGGCAATGTCTTCCAGGAGAACAATGCCCACAAAGTGTGATCACCTAATGGTCTAAACAGCAAAATACTGATGTCAGCCATGTGCCAAAGCCTCTGTAATCATACATGACCCCAGTTGAACATTTATGGGAGATGCAGGAACAGTGTTTGAGATGTTGTGTTCCATCACCGTCATAAAGTTGATAATCAATCAGAATCAATGAGCTAATAATGATAAGCATTGACCTTGATCTGTAAGAGATGACTGGACGAAAACATGCCAGAAAAAGAAGCTCAAGGGCATAAAATAAAAGAGTGTTGACGCTGGTGTTTTTATTAATTTGACTTCCATCTGATATACTCAAAAAAAACAACAACAACATACAGATAGGAGCTTTAAGATTCAAATTTATGAAATATTAGCAAAATAATTTAATATGTTTTACATAAATTATTTCCCATTATAAAATAATTTATAAACATCAGATTAATTACGGTATGCCCATTATAAAATCATTTATAAAGACAGTTATGGTATAAATAATTGTAATGTTGAGCATTTTCATCATAAACAGGTTAATGAGTAAAATGATATTCCAATACAAAATATCCATTCAAAATTGGATATGTCTATACAAAATTGGACAAAATAACATGGCTTAAAACAATGTAAAATGCACTTTAAAAATACAATATCAAAAATAAACCAAAACAATAACCATAATAAAACACTTGAAAATACATGCTATGTGTTAATAGCATGTTAATAGCATGCGAAACACAGGAATGCTGTTCTATTGTAACAACCTTTGCAAACCTGTTATTGAATTCTCTGAAAAAAATCCTCAATTATTCTAGCATTATCATATTATGATAATGGTTAAACTGGCAATGCATTAAATCTGTATAATATCTGCATTTGACAGTTTTACAATCTTGTTGAAGCAACAACAATGTCTTTAATCAGAAGCGATTCTTGGTTATCAGTGAAATTTTCACCTTCTGCTCCTTCACTTAGGATTGCTACCACTGTTGATATCGTGGCATTGGGGTCCAACAGTTTAACCAAAGGCACATTCACACCTCTCTCTTGAAAGATGAGATTCTGCAGAGTCATGGCCTGCATTGAGTCAATGCCTAAGGACGAAAGAGGCGATTCATCGTTCAGCTCACTTTTGTCAGTACCAATGGTCTCACTGAGTAGTGATTTGACATACTCTTTTGGTGAGACAGAGTCTGCTTGTTTAGATTCTGAATCCATTTCTTTGGATTTTTGGAAAGCCTCCTCTACCAATGCGGACAGGCGCATGGTCAAGGCAGCATTTTGAGAGAGGATGTTGTACCTGATGTTTTTGAAGTGAAACCTGCAAACAGCCTGTTGGGGTCTGTTGAGCACAAGGCATTGCTCCAAACTTTTATAAATCTCAGCCACATCCAACACCATCATCCCCTTTGCCTCCAGAAACCTTTGGAAATGCTCCTTGTTCAAGAGGAGACCAAGGTTCAGAGCTCCCCAGTTGATAGACTGACCAGGGAGCCCAAGTTTGCGTCTATACTGACAGAATGTGTCAAGGAATGTATTGGCTGCTGCATAGTTTGTTTGTGATGCATTTCCCAGAAAAGCAGAGATGGAGGAGTAACACACAAAGTAATCTAACTGACATTTCTGTGTTGCATGGTGCAGATTCAGAACACCGTTTACTTTGGGTTTGAGAACTTTCTCATAGAGAGATTTGTCAAGGGTCTCAATCAGCCCGTCATGCAAGACAACTGCACTGTGAAACACTCCTCTGATTGGACAAGCAGGGAATTTCTGGCCAATGACACTGATAACCTTGTGCACATTCTCGGAGACAGATACGTCACACTCCATGCAAGTAATGCACGACCCACACTGTTTCTCCACATTGTGTATCTCTTGTTGCATGTCCGGTGTGGGTCTGCTCCTGGAGAGTATGACAATGTGTCCTCCCCCTCTTTGAGAAATGAACTTGACTGTTTCAAAGCCCAACCCAGAGAGACCACCTGCCACAATGTACACAGCTCTCTTTCGGAAAAGCTGTTTTTTTGTTGGTAGCAATGGAATGTCAGATAGTTTACCTTTGACATCTTTACCTTTGACATCTTTTTCCAGTGCCACAACAGGCAGTTTCTTTGAGTTGAAGTATGATTCTGATTTCTCTGAAGGAAGGGCGTTGATGCTTTCGGATGTCACACTCTGAAAGGTAAAGCTCTCAAGGGCAAATTTTCTGTTCAAGTTCAAGGACTTGAGCCAGTGATAAATGTGTGGCCTCCGTGCACTCAGGGATCCCTTCTGCAAGATGGTTGGCATGTGAATGGTCTGTATGTGAACATCTTCCTTCACACTTTGGAAAGCAGCTTGAGCAAGCAAACACTGAGACTGAGATTCACAGATGATGACAACATTTCGGACACCAGGCAAGCTGCAAATTTTAGCAATCAGAGATTCATCAAATGGAGGCAGGAGGACAAATGCATCCATTTGATTAACACCTACAAATGATCCATTGCACTGTGTGCCAGCAATGACATTCCATCCTGATTTGTGAGATGTGAGGGCCAAGACTTTCATCAGAGCAGAGTCAGGAACCGAGGATATGATTCCTAGATGTTGTTTGGCTCTGGGCAAGGCTCGATGCAGGATCTCCCATGCCAGCACAAAGTATGAAACACAGGGTGTCTTTTGAAGGAATTGGAACTGTTTCATACTGTAGCACACATCCTCTGGAACTGTGACCCTGTTGGCTGCCACAACAGGGTAACAGGAAACAACGTGGTCTCCAACTTTCAATTTTCTAACATCCTTTCCGACTGCTGTAATAGTGCCACTGAAATCAAGAGCAAGTAGCTTGTGATTCTGAGATGAGTATTTGTTCCAGTAGAGTGTCTGGCCAAATTTCAAATGTGAAGCACTGACAGGGAAATAATCAGATGAATGAACACATATCTTACTGAGCTGAATTTCAACTGATCTCTCACTGACTGCCTGGTGTTCATCATCAAAATGAGTTGCACACACTTGAGTCATTGCATGCGCATCAGCTGTCTGGAGGATGTAGGGCTCAGACAATGTAGAGCAGAAACTGCCCTCTGAACTGTCAGTGATTTCAACAGGGGTGCGGACAATGGAAGGTTTCAAAACCAACCCATCTTTCACCACCAATTCTGGGTACTTACTGCAAGGATATAATCTTAAGACCTGAGCCAGAGCTGCAATGTCCTTAGCAGAGACAGAATTTATGTCAATCAGCTGAAATGAAAGATCTGGTATCTCTGCAGCAAATGATCTTGTCATGCCAGAGAGGGCAAAACCTGGACTTATGTGGTCTACTGTGATTTCAGACGACCGGTAGGTTATTGCTCTGATGGAGTTTGGAAATCGAATTACCTTCAGTTCAAGGACTATCTGTCGGAAAATCTCACAGCACTCCACCAAGTTCTGCAGGATAATATCAGCTGCCAGTGAACTGAGGTCTTCTTTACCCCACACAAACAAGACCTCATCAAAGTTTTTCTCGATATCTGTGATATTGAGATTTGCCAAGAGAGCAGGGAATCCATGGCTCAAGATATCTTTTGCATGTGTCAAGGAAATGTATCTAGATCTTGAGTCCAGGTGTGGTTGCATGGCTTTAGATATCCCTAAACAGTCACAGAAGACCAAGGCCTTGGGAGGAGGAGTGGATGTGGTGTCTTCAGAGACAACATTGTAGTCATTATGGTAGAAGTATTCCTCAACTACATGAGAACGACTACCAAGGTACTTGATTAGCACATGCTTAACCTCAACCAACACTCTGCCTTCTTTATCTGTGAAGCAGCCACATACCTCAAAGTGATCAAGACCCACATGAATTGCTCTCAGATAGATAATCATCTCATCTTGCAAGGGTTCAAACACTGTCAAGCTTCCTATTTTGGCAGGAAACCCTGGCCTGCCAGCAAATGCATGTGCTATTGCAACTGGGAGAAGCTGCATCAAGAAATCAAGCACAACAGGATGGATGCAGTAGTCATGCAATTGAGACCATAATTCTTCTGGAACTTTGACAACTGAATAAGCCTCCATCAGTTCTTCCCCATAGTGCACATCCCCCTTATTTTGGAAAACATCCCCATACTGAAAGCCACCTTGAGAGAGATAGCCATAGAAGTCTTCAGAGCTCACAACAGATTTGCATCTTTTGTAGATGGAGCTTAATGAAATACTTTGCTCCTCAATTAACCTCTCTCGCTTGGAAACTACTGTGCCAGATGCATAGACTGCAGATGGGGAGAATACCGTGAAACTAGTTTCATTCCCCGCTTGCTGTAGTTGCACTTTCATTTCTGGTGCATTCTGGGTTAAGACAAATGGACTCTGAAAATTGACACTGAGCTGAAGTGAATTGAGGGGCACCTTTGGTTTGGCACTGGCCATGAATGTGGCTAAACCTAACTCGGCATAGAAGGCTCCAGGGATGATGGGTATACCATTGTGTTTATGCTCTCTCAGGTAAGATGAAGAATCAGACAACAGATCACAGCTGAAAACATTGCTTTCATTGCCAGTCTGACAGAGCACAGGATGATTACCTGCTGTGCTTTTCTGTGCTGCTCCAATGATAACATCTCTCTGAGAGCAATCAAACTGGTATCTCGGGAAAGGTAATGGCATTGTCTCATATCCTCTGTAGAAGTGGTTCCAATCTACCTGAACCCCTAGTTCGAACAGCTTAGACACAACGCTCATTGCCGTTTCATGATCTTTGTCTGGCTGCACCGAGGCAAGAACTGGGGTGTCATTTCCCAGAGATTCCATGATGTTCCTTTGGAGGGCCCTTCTTGGGCCGATCTCCACAAAGACTACATTCTTCTTCCCTTTAGTTGCTGATCTCACTGCCTGCTCAAAAGACACTGGCTCACGAATGTTTCTGGCCCAGTATTTTCCTGTGCAAAAATCAGGCTGCTCTACCTCCTTGCCTGTCACTGTAGAGAACAACTCTGTCTCTAGATCATTCACCCGTAAGGAGCCAATGCTCTCTTCTATTTCAGACAGAATTGGGTCCATCATGTGGCTATGGTAAGCAGCAGGGACATCTAATACACGGAGGAACAGATTCTGACTCTTGTCTGAGGTGCTTAGCTCATCATGGAGGCTTTTTATTGCATCTGCATCACCTGAGAGGGTGCAGGACTGGGGGCTGTTGAAAGCAGCAATGCAAACCCTATCAGAGTAACGAGGGAGAAGATTAACAACCTCCGATACAGCCATGTTGCTGATCACAAGCATCTTCCCTCCTGTGACCTTGCTCTGGAGAGTACTGCGGAAATAGATGACTTTTACTGCATCCTCAAGAGACAAGAGGCCAGAACAGTGAGCAGCTGCAACCTCTCCAACAGAGTGTCCAAGTATCGCATCAGGCTTGACACCCCAATGCTTGAGGAGGGTGGCAATGCCAACCTGAATGGCAAACAGGAGGGGCTGGACAACATCTGGTTTTGTGAAGTCACTACTCTCAAACTCACTCTCAAGTCTGTCCAAGATGTTCAGTTCACACAACCTTTGGAAAAGTTCTCCAATCTCTTTGATCTTATCTCTGAATACAGTCTCTTGTTTTAGTAGCTGCTTACACATGCCATGGTAAGTGACGCCATTTCCACAGAAAACAAACACTAACCTTGGATCTGAGTAGGAGGGGGCAATGTTTTTGCTTAGGGCAGATTTTAGCTGATCTTTAAGATCAACTGCAGATGAAATCATGATGGCCTTTCTGTATTTGTGTTTTAGATGGCTCCTCCTGCAAGCTGATGTGTACACCAGAGAATCTAGATCAACCATGCCTTCTGCATCTAGCTGTTTAATGGTGTCTTCCATCATCAAAGTGAGAGATTTTGGAGAATTTGCTGACGTGACAAAATACTTCCTTTGTTTCCCATTATTGTTTTGCAGAAGGTATGACTGTTTGTGTTGCTTGACAATAGCATGTGCATTTGTTCCCCCAAAGCCAAAGTTGTTCACTCCAGCTATTCTTTCACCAGAGGCTCGCCACTTTTCTGCTTCAGTAGGAACTTTTATATTTAGGGCTTTGGCATCTACACTGGCACTGTCTTCAGAGTAGAAAACTGAGGGAACAATGGTTTCATGCTTCATCATTAAGAGTACCTTAATGAGTCCTGCCACTCCAGCTGCAGATTCTGTGTGTCCAATGTTGCTCTTCACAGAGCCGATCCTGAGTGTCTCTGATCCTGGAGGTTTGGCTTTAGCAATGATGTTTGAGATGCTCCCTGCCTCTGTTGGGTCTCCAACTGGGGTTCCAGTCCCGTGGGCCTCTATGTACTGGACATTGGCAAGGTCAGACTCTGAGTAGATTCTGCGCAGCAGCTCCTCTTGTTGAAGCATGGAGGGCTTGGTGATTGGAGAAACTGTGTGACCATCTTGGTTGACTGCTGTTTTGCTAATGATGCCCCATACATGGTCACGGTCCTGTATAGCCTGTTTGACATATAAAGAAGTTGTAATGTTATTCTATAAATTATAATACTGTGTTATGATGGCATATTGTTGTACACAGTCAAGTTTAAATATTAAGATTATTAGGTTGAATAGGAACTATTAAAACCCATTACAAAATAATTTTGAACAACAAATGAATCACACACTGACACAGAATCATGTAGTTACCAATACTGATATGGAAAATGAACAAGTGTTATGAATACAAGGACATTTCTTCATGTTTAGAAGAAGCAAAATGCCATTGCATAAAGTAGTATAGCTATAGTAAACAGTGGTACAAGCTAGCAAGTGTTGTAGAAAAGCAACTTTAGTGCAAAATGCTAGGTTAATTAACATTACAGTGAGTTAAAGTTACAGAGAATAAAGTTCAAGAGAAATTCACTGTGCATGATCAATGGATTCTCAATTAGAGAGTTTATCTGAGGATGAGCTGTTTGCTTGTCAAGTACGTGTAACAAGTATAAAGGTGAGCTGATATAATTTACTGCCACTAATAATACAAAAGGTAATTTCAGCAAAGCAATCTGATGACACGTCAAAGACACATTCCAACCACGCTGATAATTCCCATAAAGAATGGATAGCCATGCTTTATCAAAAATAGAATTGGTTGCTATAGGCGAAGGTATCTTTCTTGCTTTGTCCTATTTTGCATCTTGTATGAAAGCCATAGTACCTAAGCATTAGTAGTAAAGGATGTGCTTTATTGCAATTTACTGGGGCAGTGTGGTCAGAAATCATCTCAAAATCACAGCAGTAAAGTACGGCCTGTAGAGTATTAGTGCCATAGCACGATACAGGTTTTGGCTACGCTTGAGAAGTTACTTTGATCTAATATCTGATACAATGTAAAGTAAAAAAGTACTTGCTTTGGAAATTGTGGATCTCAAGCAAAATTTGAAAATTCCTATTGTTGCCCAACTTTAATGTAAATACAGTTTGTGTCCTTTCATTAATTTCTGCATGTTCTGACCTTTTTCAGCGGCTTCAGCAGAACTACTCCACATCCCTCTCCTCTGCCATAGCCATCTGCTCTGCTGGAGAAAGGCTTGCTGGTTCCTTCAGGTGAGATCATCTTCGCCTTGCTGAGAGCGACAAACACTCTTGGCTCTATGATACAGCTGACACCTCCACACAAAGCCATCTCACAGTCTCCTGATAAGACAAAACATATTTTGTTAAAATCTCAGACAATAATAGTTTATGCTATGATGGTGATACTAATAGATTGGGCAATGTATATTGGCAACGCTCTAAGCAGCAGGCAACAAAGTTAGCCACAGCATCAGAAGTATAAGTTTCCTGACAAGATGTTTCTTTCTGATTAAGACAATAATGTTCAGGCAACTTCTTTAATGTGACATACTGTACTGACCCTGTTTGATGGCTTGACAGGCAAGATGAAGAGCCACAAGGGATGATGAGCAGGCACAGTCTATGGACAGTGAGGGTCCAGTGAAGTTGAAGATGTAGGAGACTCGGTTTGCTGCTATACTCATAGCTAGTCCTGTGCCAGTCCAGTGGTTGATCACAGATGGGTGCACATGTGCAGCAGATTGCTCATAATCTCTGTTCATTAGACCTGTAACAGAAACAACATACAAACATGTAGAAAATTTACACATTTTGTAGTGGCTACTTCATTAATACTGTCTAGAAATGTAGCATGTATTGCATAGTAAAAACTTACATCAGGGATAAATACTCAAAAAGTAAACACAGAAGCAGTATTAGTAATATCACAACAATTAAGGATACTCGGTAATTAACAACTAATTTTTACTGTCTTACCGAAAAACACTCCTGTCCTTGTCCCATTGGCCTTCTCCATAGGAATTCCAGCATTTTCTAAAGCTCTGTACACACACTGAAGAAGCTGTTTTTGTTGAGGGTCCATTTGTTCCACTTCACTATCACTGATGCCAAAGAACTTGTGGTCGAATTCATTGAACCTGGGAAAATTCACATATCACTTAGTGGTTAGCCTAAAATGAAATGGCTTAACAGATTCATATAATTTGGATTGATGTGCCGCTGTTAAGCTGGCACATCATTATCAGTCATAATACTCATGACCATGACTCATTATCTCATTATTTGTTCACATATTAATAGTGATAGTGGTTATGCTAGTCATGAGTAACGCATATGTCAAAGGAAATATTTGCTGTTAATTTAATTTAAAAAGAGATACAGGTTTAAAGGTCTTACCCTTCAATGAGAGCCGCCTTAGCTGTGCGGGATTTACCCGCTTTGCTGTCATCGGCGTCATACCAGCTGGCTAGGTCAAATCTCTCCTTGGGAATTGGCACAGAACAGTTTGTCCCGTCCACAAGAACCTTCCAGAAATTTTCAAGCCCTTCTCCTGTTTGAAAAGATATATACTTCAACAGCTCTATCATGATATTGTGAATATAATTGTTGATTTAAAATGGCCACCCCTTGTTTCAAGCACTTTTTCAAAGATTGATTCCCCTGTCCTGGTTTATAAACACTAATCTGTATTGAAAGGCCTAGAAGTTGCTTCATCAAAACAAATTTAGAATTTGGCCACATTAACTTTTGAATTTTGAACTTCTGAACTATTGAATATTTAATCAAAAAATCCAATTGGAACCATCAGGGTCCCATTTTACTAACTCCAAAGGTTACTGTTTTTTTTCATTTAGTAAGAAAACATGTTTTACTCAAAATAATGAATTTCAGAATTTGACTAAAAGTGATGAAATTTGTCTAGATTTAGTATTTTTTGTTTTGCACTTTTCTATACCTTTGTATATCTATCTATCTATCTATCTATCTATCTATATTTTGTATATCTTATTGTATACTGTGTGTGGGTGTGTGTGTGAGAGAGAGATCTGTAAATGCTACTTATTCAGTAAAATGTACAGAAACCCTAAAAATGTTTGAAAGATTCAAAACTCAAATGGCTTACCGCCTGGAAAATTGCATCCTATGCCCACCACAGCAATACCATCTTCAGCTTCTTCCATGCTTATGGTACATCACTGAGAACAACTGCAAAGGGAATAAAAACAACAATTATCATTGTACCATCAAGTCAATAAAGTCAGTTAAGACAGTATCGCTGAAATAGCTGAAATAAATGTGGTTATTATTCTGTCAAACTTTCTGATATTAGTCCAGTCATGTCATGCACCCATGCCTCCTTCACCATACCTTTTAACCTTGGTAATGGTATCACTGCCTGACTTACAGTTGATTCTTATAGCCGAGTTTCTTTTCTTAATAAAACATTAATGATTGACTGTAAACGTGGCCATGGAGATGAAGGACTTCAATGCACACCTTTATGGTGCCTTGCAAATGATTAGACCAAGTTTAATGAGTAAATCAATACGTTATCAAACAATGGGGTGACTTTAGGTCTTGTTTCATTGAGGCTGATCACCGTCTTGCCGTATGAGGAACAAACAACCAAACAAGGAAGAAAATCAAGTTTAAAATAGTCTTCAGAGTCTCACAGGCATCATTCTGAAACTGTAAAACCTTATTAATCTATAAATAATCACACAAACTTGTCAGCCTAAACATTAAGTAACACCCATTCATAACAATGTTATCTATATTCCAAAGCATTAGATAATGTATACAATGCTTGTTAAGTAAGAGTATGGCCTATATATTCCATTATATGTTTTGTTTCAATATGTTCAGGTCAAGGTAGACGCTGCCATTGAAGACAAACTGTATATCAAATGTTATCTGACAAAACTTGGATGGAGGCTTATTAACACAGATAAGTTGTTTAGTTCTTTATAACATCCAATAGATCCTCTGCTTCATTTCACATACATTGGAATGATGTCTATAAAGGCCAGTGTAAGCAAAACTAACCTTTGGACTCACATTATGCAACTAAAAACAACAAAGATCATAGGAATAAACAAAGAGCATTTCAATTTATGTAAGAATTATATTTCCCCATAACCCTCCTCAATTTGTTACTCTTAAATGTACTCAAAGCATTGTTTTCACTTTAATTTATAGCCTAACATTAGAGTTTTCTCAACTGCTTCAGTGAAATCAACATGTTTTATATGAGGCAAGTTTTCGCTTTGATAGTAAATAGGGTTTCGGAGAATGTTGTAAAAAAAGCAGCACCAAGAACCTTGATACTTTGGTTGCATTATCTACATCCCATTAGTTCCTTAATGGATTTTCCAATATGCAGTGAGATGCATATTCAGCAGTTATCTTCCTTTTATTACCTATGTACGTTTCATAAGTTAATCATCATACAGTGATTTTAAAGTGATTAGCTGTGGCAACCTGAATGGATAGAAAGGACACTTCCTAGTGTATCATGGTAATTTCCTTTGGTAAACCGAACATGGCTTCAAGAGAATTATGATAATGTTGTCATGTAAATCAACATTGTTCCATGTTTGGAAAGAACATGAGATTCATGAAGTTAGAATGTTCATCACAACTGTTCATGATGCCGTTGCCATGGTAACACATCAGCTTTCTGAGTCTCATGCACCAAATCAAACGCTGATCCAGGGATTCATCAATTTTCTTAATAAGTAAAAATCAGGAATCCCCCTGTGTCCACTCATTATATAGTCTCTGATGAGAGAAATTATAGCCTTGCCCACTATTTCTCCACAGAACTAAAATATCCCATCAAGACCCATTAAAAACAAAGGAGTAATTGAAATCCAAGGTTTTTAATTCCCAACGCATTAAACAAAGTTTTCAAAACCCTTAGACATGGATTTTCAAACAAAACTTTTGTGACACTTTGGCTTTTTGTATTTTTTTTTCCCTCAAGTGATGTAAAACAGAGCTCTCTAGGACAACTGAGCACAGCAGCATCCACAAAGAGCCAAAGAAGAGTGCAGATACGTCATAAGCCATCATAATTACCCCTTAACAATTAGGACCCAAAATGGTGATTGCCTTTCCTGTATCCATGTAAGCAGAGACAAGAGCAAAAGTATGGGTTGCAACAATGAGTTTAATATCAGAAAATGTCTTTTGAAAAATAAGTTATGTTGACCTATTTGAAATCTTTCTCTAATGTTTATTAGGTTAACAATGTTATTCCAGATATCAATTTCAAAAGTATTGTCAAAATGCACAGAACATTTTTGAGGATTATTATAATTATTGTAAAACTTAAGTTGTAGACGCATTATAATTAATGCAAAAAACATTGTGGAAATATGTTCCTTTGCATAACAAATAAATATGAAAACTGCATATTAAATATATAGTTGTGAGCCACATCAGACATCACAATAATGTAACCCATTTATTGTCAGGCTGTGTTAATAAAAATGAGTGTCATGAAATGAAGATATATTGTAACTTGTGAAGAAGCACTTGTGTTTGCCATTACAAACTGTAAATAGAAAGATTACATTTTCCATCCTAAGAGTTTCAATCCCATGACACAGACAGCATCTGACAGCTGAGCTCCCACAGCTTCTGCGCCACGTTGTCGTCTGTTGCAGCCGCTGAGCAGGTGGCAGGGGCACAGTCACTGTAGGCAGAGAGATACAGTATGTGTTACATGAATCATACAATAATTGTGGCCCTGCAAAGTTCAATGGGTACAGTGTGTCACTAACAATGCCAGGTTTAGGAGTCCAATTCTCCTGGGGTCACTCTTGCTCAAAATGTATCCAATTATGGCAAAAGAAGGAGCTCACCAAATGGTATAGAGGGCTTTTACATGGCGTAACCCTCTGGCAGCCATATTGGAGGTCCACAGCTTTTTGGTAACAGTGACTGAGAACAGCAGGTTACATTTCAAAATGCACAACTTCTCAACAGAATTCAATAGGCCTGGTTAATTTCTGTGCCGTTTTTAGATCGATTTGTGTTTAGATAATGTTAGCTTGTTAGCTAGCTAACAGGATCTGGTCAGCTAACCATCACTGTCATGTTATAATTAGCCTACATCTGACTTGCACACTAGCTAACAAATCTAGTAGAAGCTAGCATTAGTTATGTCAGTCGTTAATGTTAATGTTTACACTAACATTTATCCTGCTGGCTAGTTAGCTAGCTAGCTAACAAAGCCAAAACACAGCTGTTAAAATCTCCTGTGTCACAGTAACCAAAATTTGGAAACAAATCTACCTTATCAGACTATTCACTTTTACTTCCAACATTACTGAACTGACCTTCACCCACACCACAACAATCTTTTTCATGTACATCTCTTTTTCTAGCTTGGTTGTTCTGTATTTATTTATCCATTATTTGGGCACAACCAGTTCTCCAGTGGACCTCCATGACGTGGTTGACAAGGACATTTGTGATGGGACCTTTACATGAGCCTTTATATCTTATTTTACATGTTTTAACACAAAGCTACCTGTAGTATCCGCCACTCTCTGTCTCCAGTGTTGGTTCCACAGCGCAGTAGATGGTCGTCTGGGCTCCCTGGACAGAGGACTTGGTGAAGGGACTGATCATCTTCATCACAAGCTGCTGAGGGCCGTTCAGATGACGCCACAGTTCAGTCTGGACGACCCCGGGGTGGAGAGAGTACGCCGTCACACCTGTACCTGAAACACAAGACAATACCAAGTTAGCATAACATACACCATTTAGGATGCTTTTTTCCAAAGGGGTTTACAGCACAATACATTTGCAGCATGAGTAGGAAACAAACCTCTAACCTTGACAGCTACTTCCATGCTCTACCAAGTTTTATTATTGTACAAAGAAAAAAAGTCTGTAACAGGACCAAGTTTTATTATTGTACAAGGCAAAAAATCTCTAAATGTATCTGTACACTGCACATATAACTATGGAAACTAAGTATGACAGACATCCACAATGCATTAGTTGTAATGCTTTCCACAGTTTTCACCAGTGATTTTGAAAAACGGCACCAATTTTGGTGTCATTATGTGACAACACTATGAATTTAAGGGTGGTGACCTGCGTCTATGTTTCAGCTCTATAGGGCAGAATAATTCCAGTGAACTTAAAGTTGCATTATACACAATGTTTCTATGTAAAAATACATCTGTCTTATCAGCCTAAAGTTTCCAAACTGTTACCGCCATTTGAAGCCTCCAACGTGCAAACTCGCCTTGTGTGTGTGGGATAATACACACCTTGTAGTCTCTTGGCCAGCGAGCGAGTGAAGAGGACGTTGGCCAGCTTGCTCTGGCTGTAGGCGGCCTTCTTGTCATATCCCTTCTCGCTGTTGATGTCTTCTAGGTTGATGGCTCCCCAGGCGTGAGCCATGGAAGACACAGTGACAATCCTGGCTGGCGCTGATCTTTTAATCAGGTCAATCAACAAATGCGTCAACAGGAAGTGACCTAGAGAACAAGGTAGGGAGCTTCGGGTAAGTGTCATGTAGGAACGTTTATTTTCAAAGAGAGGAGTTTGAGAGAGGAGAAAGAGGGGATTCTTGGAGGTATTGTGGCGCAAAGGAGTAACGTTTGAGAAAAAAAATGAATTAATCTAGCTTGACATTTCCAAATGTGGAGATTTGTGGGAGTTCCAAGGTGAATACAATATATTTTCAGGTATATTATATACCTGAAAATAATAATATATTATGTATATTATTATATATATTCGATAGAAGTGACAATTCTGCACAAAATGCCGACTGAATATCTCAAAGACGGTAAAGGCTCTTGTATCCTGGTCTCAAGTGGCAAACATCTGACAAAAACAATAGGTGTTTTACCCCATGTTCCACCAGTTTGTCTCACGGTAATTCATAGAGATTTTCGGCCTTAAGTTTACATCAAAGAGGGGAAAAGGTTTGCAGTAAGTGAAAGCACTTTTCATGGCATGGGAATTTCTATGCCCCATAGAAATGTCTGTAATAGCTCAGCCTGCCATGCTTACCTGCTACAGTCCTTGAGCAGTGAAATATCTGTAGCATTATTATGAATAAAGGGGGATCAGAGGACACTGCTAGTCTGTCCCACATCAAAGTGTTCACTCTAGATCAGATAAAAATGTAGGTGGAAGATTATCAGTCTCTCTCCTAAAGACTTAATAACAGATATGTGACTTGTGTGTACAGGTGTTTGTAGGTTGTTTGATCAGACGATGGTCACAAGGTCGAATAGTAATGATGTCAGTGACAATCAGCACAAAAATATCCACCACAGCTTACTTTAATAGTTTGTATAATATGTTTATATAATATGTGCATATCACAAATGTTATAGTGACACAAAATAACAGGCAAGGAAGTTATTCGAGTGCTGTCTTTCAAATTGTGGTCTATAAACCTTGGCAGGAAAGAAAATGTACTGAATAACTGATAAACTACAGCCTTTTTATCTTACAGAGGGACTATTTGCCTTATCGGGCATCAGTTCAGCAAGCAGTTGTAATACCAATAAATATTTATCAGCAAAATAATATTACTGCTAAATAATAAAGTAATTACGGGCTATATACAGCACAGCATGACAGGACTTACAAAAAGTGGATTTCCCTATAATTTGTGTTTGAAACAAAGCTAGAACAGAACTAGACAGACAGCATTTCTGTTTACCTTGATCCTTTAAGTATAGGTGTATTCTAGCATTGTATAAGCAAGTCATGGTCCTTAAAGGCACAGAGAAATATGGTTCATTTGTAGATGCTACCATTTCCCAGGCAACCCAGTCAAACAGTTACAGCATAAGGAAGTAATGCTGCATTCACGCCGCTTTGGATTTATTCACATCAGCCCCCTAGTGGTAAATTACATGTAGGACATGTGGGAATATTATGTGGATATTTCCTAGTTGGCATCAACACAGTATATTTTCCACAGAAAAAGAGATAAACATCTGCTGCAGTTCATTTATGGTTGATTATAAAATAACCTGTTAACGTCAACAATTGACTTTCTGATTGCCAACTTGGATGCGGGCCTCCTAACGGATTAAACAGGTGAACGCTTCCAAGTTAGAGCAACGAGAAGTCATCCCGTTATGACGTGAACGCGTCCTAAGACACCAAATTTCTAGAGAATAATTTGGATCTGGAAATTTGGCGAAACAACTGGCCAGTTAAACCAAACATTAGCTGTATAACTCAAGGATGGTAAGAAACTACATTGGTTTTACTTACCCATGTGATTGACACCAATCTGCATTTCAAAGCCATCTGCTGTTTTCCCATATGGACAAACCATGACCCCAGCATTGTTGATGAGGATGTTGAGTTTTGTCTCTTCTGCAGAAAAGAAGAAGGCAGAAGTCAATTGATATGGCTTACTAGTCCCATTATGTTTATCATTCAAGTTAATTTGATGAACTTCATTCAAACAAATGTTAGGTTAGTCTGACAACAAACTAGCAATAAAGGTGCATATGCATGTGTTTTTTTTTACCGTTGAGTGACACAAAACTTGATTTATTCACCTTGTTGAGAAGGTTAAAGGTCACCATTGTGTCATAACTCTGAAAATCGGGTAGCAAAATTTCCCACTTAATCATCTGACTTTGGAGGGCGTTCACGTGAAGTTTCCAACTAGGAAATTTGTTTTTTTCGATATATCCTATAGCGCATGAAGGCACAATTAAAGAATCTCTGATAAATTGAAGCAGGTGGCCACACGGAGCGACAGAAACCTCATTCCAGCATCACAGCTCCATACCTTTGTTGATGACTTCAGCGAACTCTCTTATCGACTTGGTGTCTGACAAGTCAAGTTTCATGCAAGTGACATTTTCATTTCCAGAGCCTTCAATGATTTCTTTCACGGCGACCTGTGCTTTCTCCATATCCCTGCATGCCATGATGATCTTTGCCCCTAAATAGAAATTGCAGTGAAATAAAATATGAGAAACAATTTATGCACACACACACACACACACACACACATATTGTGTACATATTTATGCACACACAGATATACACACCAGATATACGGGTAATATGTGGGTAATGAGCGCCCCCTGATGACAAAGAAGGCTATAGCCTATGTACAGGATGTGTAATATTTGATAGAAGGGAATATAGACAGTAACATTGACAATAGACAAAAGGAGTTGGGGCCCATATTCATTAAACATCTTAGGAAACAAGTGCTGATTACAAGATGGGCTCTTAAAGGGAGATGCCACTCAATTTACAAATTCACATTGGCTCTGTTCTTCTTATGGTGTGGACCAGTCCAAACAGTATTTGAGCACATGAACAACTCTACTGATTTCAAAACTGAAATCTGTAACGCCACTCCAGTGTACTGAGTGAAACTGCTGCATGGAAAATGAATGGTTTGTTTGTGCTTTAATATCCAACTAAGCTCTATAATACACACAATTTCTGATTCAGCAAATGTATCATTAACTCCAGAGGATGGCACAGTGTGTGCTACTGAAGTTAAAATGTAAAATTGTGCTAGGCTAATATTGACCTTTGATTAAAAATCAGATAGACCAGTCACCTACGATATGATGGAGGTTCCTCCCTTTTTAACTCTTTCTCCCCCCCACACACTTATCTGTTGTAGAGCTCCACAGAGAATGAAGTTGAAAATATGGAAAATATGGTGAATGGAACGGCATTCAAGTTGACTTTCTGGATATCAGGATATACATCTTCTCAATTGGAACTGAGAGGAATATCATTAAATCCATATTAAAATTGACCCGTCTGGAAAAGTTCAGACGAACGAGTTCACACAAAATGAGTCATTCAAATTCAAAGTCAACAAAGGAGTGAATTTGACTGTTCATGTTGTTCCTGTTCAGAAAACTCTTGACTGAACTTTCATTCATTTGCAGTCCTCTTCTTTATGGAGCTGTACATCAGTTTTACCTCACAGAAAACAAAATGAGCCAAACTTTTCTCCCTTTCAGGCATTTCAGGCTCTTGGGGAATGTAGCCTCCCCTCCACACACACACTGAACTATGTCATGTATGGTGCAAGCACCCAGTAACACAGACAGTGAGTCAGTGTCATAGTGAAGTTGACGTGACTTGACCCGTGGGATCACTATGGTGGTGTAGGCCTATAGGGTACAATAAGACTATACAATATATATGGTGTATCTATAGGCTACCTCTCTTTGCCAGGTCAAGTGCTGTCTCTTTGCCAATCCCAGTATTGGCTCCGGTGATGACCACAGTCTTGTCATCTAGTCTTGCAGCGGAGGACCATGGACTCCGGAAGAGATTTCTGAGGTATTGAGAAATCAGTCAAACTTGGGCAACCAGCAGAAGGGTGTGATGTAGACAAACAGGAGGAGAAAAAAGGAAAAGAAAAAAAAAAACACTAATTTGCTTTGTCATTACCTAAGGCAAATAATAGCCTACATTTGAACTTGAACTTGTTTAGAATCTTTTTGAATGTCTATCTGGTCTTTAGTATCATGGTAACACGAGACTGGTTAACACTGCCTATCTAAATTTAATTGGGATAAGAGAAGCAAATGTGTAACCTGCTATATTATTTTCATAAATGTATAAGGATTCCTCACCTTAACGTCTGCATTTTGATTCAGTAGGCCTACAGCAGACAGGGTGGGTGCTGTGATGCCTAAAAAAAACTATGAGAAAATATTATCGAAGCCCATAAACCCCCCAGCCAGGGAGCGTCACTGTGTTGAAATCGATGGATTGAGGAAGTGTGTGGATAAATACTGATATTTGATAGGCTACGATTTCAGCCAATCAGCTGCGCCTTCATTGCTTTCAGACAATTGTGGTTGGTTAAGCTTTGGTTTGGGTCTGCCCCATGTGGTGTGCGTTCGATTGTGAATGCGGAGTGCACCGGTGAAACTTTTTTGTTAGAGACTGAAACAAGTCTTTCATCTGATTTCAACTCTGACATGTTTTTAAAATTTTAAATTGGGCCCAACATTTTTATGACCTTTCCTTAATAAAACGAAATTGTGAAAGAAAGAAAATATATGTATAATAAAAATACAACGATAAAATCAAGTAAAATCAAATAAAAATGGACTATACCTTGGTTTCTCTGCAACCTTGGAGTAGGACTGTTGGATACTCACAAAAGTACAAGCAGAAGTGTTTCAAAAGCAGGTATACAATTTTTAATAATAATAATGAAAAACAAAGCTGTATAATATTAGTCATTTTCAACTTATTTAGTAGGCCTAATTTCAACAAAATAATTAAATATCCCATAACGATAGGTGTACCTGGAAACAGGAAAATAGTTAATAATATGGCGAGGATTAATAATGCATATACAAATATATACCTACTTTTGAAACACATGGTATGTATATAACATCCAAATTGAAATAGAAAGATTATTTCCCATCTGTAAGTATTTAAAATAAATAAATAAATTAAAGCCTCTAAATTGAGGCGTAGACATTTAAAGAGAACAAGAGTGACTGACTCTAGTCTAGTCCTAAAAAAAAAAAAAAAAATGCAGCCTTTTAGTCAGAAAAGTCTCTCTCATCATCATTCCACAGAAGTTCAAACTCTGTCCACCAGGTGGCAACCCATGACCATCTGTCACAGCTGGAGGAGCCTACTGTACTTGCTATAGACACACTTTATTTCTGCAGACAGATTAACAAACTGGTATTTGGGTAAAGCTAAGCCTTGGCTGAGGTCTTTCTCTTCCTAGGAACAGACCCGGTCACTCGTGCTTATCCAGAGTTCACCCAAAAAACCACGACTGGTTCATTCACATGGTAGAGACATTATTACACCATACAGCAGGATCACACTTCCCTCTCTTAAGTTGAATGGACAGAAGGTCATTAGACCAGGAAATATGGTGCCGGCCATCAGCTGATTGTGTGTAAGCAAACATTTCCTTCCCCTTGCCCTGCTAGATCAGTCACCAAAGGAGTAGTATGAGTGTGTGTGTGTGTGTGTGTGTGTGTGTGTGTGTGTGTATGTGTGTGTGTGTATATATATTTTGTGTGTGTGCATGCATGTGTATGTGGCTACGAGAGAGAAAACAACAGATAGACGGAAGACAGAGGGAGAGGTGTTTATGTATGTGGATGCAGGACATAATTAGATCGGCCCTGATTGGAAAACAGCAGGATTTAGGCTAAATCAAGTTTGTGTGCACCTACAGTATCCTGATTGCATTGTTTCCTCCCCCACTCCACTTTAACTTCCCTTTCCGTGTTTATTTAAGCAACAAGTGGGATGGCAAGTGGTGGCAAGTGGCCACTGATTCATTTTTCATATAGTACAATGTGACTTGCTGTGGATGCCTCACAGTAAATCAGCTTAATTATGTGACAGACACTGCATGGTTCAATACACATTGTACAGTAATATTATTCCAGTGAAATATGAAAATCAGCCAGTCTAAGTTAGGATATACTGTAGGTCTTTTGTGTTTGTGACACAATAACCAAATATCTGCTTATTTGTCTATGATTTGCATTTCCTCCCCCTCCTTTATGTTTGCTATTGTTGATAGGCTACTGTTTGTCATTAGTGGCTAAGAACATCAGCCATAACAGTTTACTTAAGTGTGCTGGCGCCACATCAGCAGCTTCCCAGAGGCCAGAGACAATGGAGAGGCAGGAGGATGCACTGTTCTGGACCTGCTGAATAAACTGTGAGAACAATCCTTTAGCTATAATGGGACTATTAACATTTTTTTTATTTAATCTTTGGCAGCTGCAAAGCAAAAGGATGACATTTTTATTTGTATACAGAATGGAAAAACACTAATAAACAAACGAGACTTGGCAGTTTCCTGGATCGATGTAACCATGAACTGTCCAGGTTGATTAATGATAGTAACATGGCTCTTCTTCTTTGATTTTTGCTCTATATTTAGGAAATAAGCCAGCTAAACTATACAGACTCTGGTAATACAAAGTCATTCTGCTGAGACAAAATATTTGGATTAGCTAAGCTTGAAATGACATTCCAGAGGGAGATCTTGTGTTATTCCAACAGACTTAGCATAGAAATATAGCTGTTTACTGAGCTTGTCCAACCTTGTCCAGCCTGTTGCCCTGATAGATGTGCAGCCTGGAATAAAACACATCCAAGATCAGTGTATCATCTCCCAGCTTCTAGTAGATTATCACAATTGTACATCATGTATTGTACATGTATCCAAGGCACTCTTCCCAAGCAAAAAGTAAAAAGTTATTATTGTTTCATTATTTATTGGATAACACATAGGACATACATGTTAAAAATGTTTAAAAAGCATCTTGTACATCAGTGTTATTTGGCTCTCATCACACCAAACTTGTAATGTCAGACCAAAAAACAATAAAAAATCAACAAACAAAACACAGTGAGGCTGTTTTTGAGACACAGTAAAAAGAAAAATCATTATTTTGCCCTTTAACACAGGTCAATAGTAACGCTGGCAGAGCAAGCAGCCCTAATGTTTACATTATAACAATATCTTTCCAAGGTCACAACCCCCCCCCGCTGCCTCGCCTGACGCACACGCAGGCAGCCAGCAGTCCGGTTTCTACACTGAACTTTCATCTCCAAAACTACAAAGTATCTCAGAGAACATCTCCCAGCAGCATCCCCATCTCCTCCCACAATCTTTTCTGTCACTATCACCCCTATGTTGTTGCGTCTGTCTCTTTTTGTGTGTGTCTTCATCTGTAAACCCCCCCCAGCCTCCCCTTCTCTCCCCCTTCTCACCCCCATGTCACTGTATTTGGTTTCTCATCCTCTTAGCCTCCCTCACCTCTTTGAGCGGTTATGTAACACATAAACGCTCCCATTCAATTCCCCTTTACTGACCAATCTCTAACGTTTAATGTCTTTTTCAACCGCTGCGCCATTTCCCTTAGATACCAATCTATACCTTCATAATTGCGAGGCTTTTTTTTTTGTTTTTTACAGTAGTCATTACGCACCAGATGCCTAAACCCCTTCATCTCATCGCTGCACCGTTGACTGACACACATTGTAGCTTTTAACTATGCCACATTGGTTCCCTTGGTGATAGAGTTGAGGCCTTTTTCTCACCCGTTCTGTCTTTCTCGAGTCATTTAAATGCAACACTGGGCGACAGACATCTGAGTCAACACGCTCTTGTTCCCACGTTTCTCTAGAGATACCGGGACAACCTTCACGAAAAAAACACAAAACTGTAAGGGCATCTAAAGGTTGTCCTGTTTGTTGTTGCAGTGCAGAGTTAATCTTTGAGGGTCGGAAAACGTTCCTCCCTTTGGTCCCAGAGAGGCCTATCTCAATCATACAATTTGTTCAAGAAGGAATTAAAAAAAAAACGGTTGGGGTTATATAACACCTCCCCCCCCCCTCATGGTCTCAAATGTATTTTTTTGGTATAAATGTACAAGTTGTGGTCAGCCTTATCTTCCCGCTCTTCATAACACCCCTGCTATAGCCTAAATCTCTCCTCTGAAAGAAGTAATTATGTAGTACAAAGAGGAGATTATGGGCCATATAATTAATCTCCAGAACAGGATTAATCTACATTCTATATTCTACGCTTGGTTCATATACTTCAACAAGAATCCAGCCAATGAAAGTGTATTTAGTGAAAGGCTGGCAGTGTTTCCTGCACTGCCCAAGCAGAAATGCACAGTTTTAGGTCAAGGGGTCAAGAAAAATATCCTTGCCCTTCCCGTAAGCTCACTTGCTGAAATGCTATCTGAAGCTAGTTTATACTGGACTAATGAGTCAGGCTGATGAAGATACGTGTGGAACTGGATCGCTCCTTCCAGAGAAAATGACTAATCATTCTGTGTTCTTTCCTTCCTCCTCTTCATTTTGCTCAACTTCTCTCTAAGTGCAAGTGAATCTCACCACAAACTGAAAGCGTCCCACCACACGTTGCCTCGGCTCTCTGATGTGCGCCGCCAGAGATGCCCCAGATATCTGCACCACAAACATGACGTAATCCATTTTCTGTAGATACCCCACCTCCAAGACTCCTTCCTCTCAAAAAAACACCCTTTGATCTTTTACCGTTTCATCTTGGTGGCAGCAAAGCTCTGTGCCGCTTTGGGAAACAAAGAAAAGCAGCACAGCAGGTGTGTTTCTGCGCCAAGGCCAATTCATTAACGTGTGTTCTGCTCTGTCCATCACACAGATAATTCAAAACGGTCTCAAGATGGCACTATGGGGATTTTACGCTATGCTGCTGTTGAAGTTGAGCAGACAGTCATTAGGGCCCCGAAACAGGCATTGAGTGCTATATATAGAGCCGTCTCAAGGAGTCAATATTGTAGGTCAGCGCTGCACAACTGCGGCCCTTTGGGGACGAGTGGCCTGTTTCAATTTCTGCTTTATGACAGTGGAGCCGTGCGAGGCAGTATCATATTTCAATGTGAGAGTCTGTGAGTGTCGTTGAACAGCAAGGATCTGAAGTAACATGGTGGGATTTTAAGGATTTGTGTTTAATATGCTTTGCTGACTGACTAGACCTTGTAGATCTTGTAACTGATGTAATGAGCTGCCATTGCTTGATTACATTACAATCAGACGGCTCAAGGAAGATTTTTGTTTGTAACGAGCGAGCATAACAATCAGTAAAAGGGGCATTAAGTAATATGACTTTTATCAACCTGTATTGGCAACCAAATGATTAATTGACATAAATAATAAAATCACATTTTCACGATAGAAATTAGCAAGCTAGCTAATTAGGGTAAGCTAGCTAATTAGAATACAGATCTACAGAAAGGTTTAGTGTAGGGATAATATATCACAATACAGAATACAATACTGTAATAATAATACAGGCATTTGCTTTTTTGGCTTGAGAATGAAATGCGTCACGATGCCAGTCACTCGTCGCCGAATGAAATCATTGAGCAGCTACAAATAGGTCGGGGTTTGGGGTGGGGGAAGGGGTGTGTGTGTGTGTGTGTGTGTGTGTGTGTGTGTGTGGGGGGGGGGGGTTTGGGAGTGACCTGAAATGCCAAAGGGTGGGGAGGTTTGGTTCCTAAACAGTGATTACTTTGCCAAGTGCTGAGATTTTGGCCCGTACCCTGAGTCATTTGTATTGATCAAGAATCCTTTCAACCCCCCGCAAATATATTGCGGTCATTTTTGCTATTGGGCAATAAAATTCTTCCTTATTATACCTTTAAGCGCCTGTGGGGGGGAGGGCTCGAGTTGCTTTATGATACTAAGCAGGAAGAGAAAGATATCTTTTTTTGGCTGTGACCTTTTATGAGTATATAAATGAGCCTGTGCTATCTTTACATCCTCTTGCATCATAACACATTTATTCCCCTTGTAGCCTTATAGTCACCTTTGCCAAATACTCCACATGAAGTGGCGCCATGGTTCTATCATTCAACTGCCAGTACCAGCTATCAGATTATATCACTCAGATAATTGCGCTAACAGGCGAAGGATCAAACAGTAATTCAAACTGCAGCAACGTCCTTAGCTGTCATTGCGTACAGAATGTCCCAGTGCTATTAAAGAGTCTCTCTACTATACTCTGCAGGATCCAATGTCATCACCGCACAGCTTCCTCTCCCTGCACACACATCAGGTGCAACCTCGCTACTTATTTATCTGCATCCAGTACTGAGTGGTAAACAACTGAACAGCAGTAATCCATCATACTCAATCGCTCAGCAGCTGAGCAACTACTGTCTGCCATGGTACCCACAGTAAAATGAGCAGCAAGTATCATCTGATCCCTGCTGGACTAGTCCATGCTGTCCCTGCATTCTGCCCAGTGCATGCTGGGAAAGGCTCCAGACCCCTGTGTGACCCTGAAAAGGAATAAGCGGTTGAATATGGTGTGAATATAGTGCAAATACTATTTGCACATATTTTCTAAGATTCATAAATGTGAATAAAGTTTTGTGAAGTGAAAAAAAATCACTTAGAAACAGAAACACGTGCAAATAGTTTTTGCACTATATTTACTCGGTAGTTTAGCACCAAAGATGCTGCCCAAAAAAAAGAAAAAAAGAAAAGAGGATCTCGCAGATTACCACTTTTAATACTCCATGCATACATTCTGAACTTGGCAGGGAAATTTAACAGACTGAAAAGCACTTTGAAATTTGAATTTCTTGTTCTGCTCAATAATTTTAAAGCAGTGATTTTTAAAAAAATATATTTTTGAAGTGTATGTCCATGTTTGTTTGCTTTTGCTCCAGCTACATTGCAGTGATATAATCTACTGTACATCCTGTACCTTTAGAAAAAAAAAAAAGGTCATTTTGCAGTCACACATGCACAGACAAAAGAGGCATACACACATACACACAGGCACAGAAACACAGGGATACAGAGCAAGTTTGGGCTCCAGGCACCAGGACTGTCATGGATGACTGGCCTGAAAAAAAAAAAACATTTGAAGGGTGAATAATAGTGGTGCAGTTCCCTGCTACAATGCCAAAGGATCCCGACCTTTTCTGTCCCCTTCCTGTGCCCAACAGGCTTCTCTACAGACAGGGATCCAAAAATACACAAACTGAGCCCAGATGATACAGGAGGAACTGGATTGGGGACACTGTTTTACGTAATCTGAGCGGTTTACATTTCAGACTCTAATGACTCTGAAGTACAAATCTCTGTTGCTTAAAACCGTTGTTACACTTCAATAAATTCAGCATATACAGTACTTGTATACGTTTTGGCTCCTAGATTGAACCAGTTACACTTAAAATAAATGAATTATAAATCAACAGCATACATCCGTACTTGGAGATATTGTTTTTGAAAATCATGATTGGCTGTCTTTTCACAAATTCAAAGTCACAAGGAATAGTCTGGTAATTATTTGGTTGAGAGACATTAGAGTTTTGTTTTACCACATAATTATTTGGTTCCACTGTATAACATTCAGGAATGCCTGCAGTAGTAGTGCAGGATAGATGGAGGATACGTGTATGAAGGTGGACTTTAACAATCGCTTCAACTGTATACATCTGGATAGTGTATGCTTGCTGGACAGCTGGTTAAAGGTATAAATCATGGAGGCATGCACATGTTCCTTGCGGCGTGAAAAGTGTTTTAGGCAGTTCAACTCTCCCAGAAACTCTCACTGTGGGTTGCGAGTCTCCCAGTGAACTCCGCTAGGATGCATGCAGCTTTGATTTCAGTTATGTTCTCCTTTCACGGATTACATTACGTAAGGCCTCACATAATAATCCCAATTTGTGTTTAAACTAGATTTCAGCACCGATCAAATGGATTAAAAAGTGCTCAATGAATAGAGTCCAAACCGGCCCCCAATTTGCAGCAGGTCCTTTAGTTGCTGTGCAGAATTTCTGGTCTTTTCTTAAAAACAGTCCATCAAATGATGATTAAAGTTAGTCATGCATCAGTGATATTTTGATACGTGCAATTATTATTGACTTGTTTTGTTGAGAGCCTTGAAACACTGTTTGGCTGACCGCATCGCTACTCATCTGCATTCTGCAGCCTTTGCATTCACAGTCTTGGAAGTTTGCCATGCTTCTCCACTGCATTGGAACCAATAACCTCACAGATGCTATAGAGAAGGTGCAGGCAGTGTGTTAAACCCTGCACCGCATACCAGACAAGGCCAACGTATGCAGAACAACTGCTGCTGCTTGTAAAGAGAGATACAACACACATACATGCTCACACACACATGAACAAACACACAGAGTATTCGCTCTCTCTCTTGAGATTGCTCTTTTTCTCTCTGGCTGAATTTAAAGTTGTTCAGTCGTCAAAATCTGTGGTGTTACATGATTTTCGGAGGTAATACTCTAATATAAAGACCCTACATCCTGCATACAGATGATGAACAGCTACTAACTCATAGACATATTATAATATATTTGAGTCTATTCATGTGTAGTTCTAGTCTCCATTTGTCCTTCAGTATTACCATGCAGAACATGTCTCCACTTCACAGTTTTGTCATTGTCAGAAGGAGATGTGGTTCGCTGCAAAAGAAGTGCAAGGACCTCTTTGCTATTCACTGTGCACATTCACACAAAGTGAGCTGCAGAGCCAGACGGAGAGAAAACTGGTCTCTTGAAAAGAAAACTGACCCGGAGCACCAGGCTGAGAGGGGGAGAGAGAGAGAGAGAGAGAGAGAGAGAGAGAGAGAGAGAGAGGGAGAGAGAGATAGAGAGACCAGCCTGCAGGGTTCATTATGCATCTGAATGAGAGGGAAACAAACCGGATTTGAGCTGTGATCCGTTCTTTTCAGTCTGGCAGCGGAAAACCGTCCAGCAGAAAACTATTGATATTCCATTCATGTCCTTGAGTGCTTGTCTCTGGGGGAAATTCAGGTCACACTCTCAGCCACCGTAAGATGCTGAACACACACACACACACACACACACACACACACACACACACACACACACATCACCAAGGAACCTACTGTATAAAACACTTCATAGGTTCCTTGACATCACCAGAAACAAGCCAACACACTATGGACGAATGTTTGTTTACTCTCGTTTCACAAATTCCCATTCCCACTGATTTCCTAATTAGAAATAAGACGACTACATATATCACAGGTAGTGTGCAAACAGTGTGAAAAAATCAATACGTTAGTCCTGAGCCTGGTGAAACTCCCCTGTGCCGTACAGCACAGTGAACAGTGAATGGACATGGATTTTGGAACGAAGCCAGTCAAGCCTGCTTTTTTTTTTTTTTTTTTTTACTTGTTTTTCTGGTTGCTTGGACAAATCAAAATATCCACTGTGTTGGAGCTGTAAACAAGAGAAAAAAAAATCCATGCAATTCTTGTTTCAATATACAACACACACAAAAAAAAAGAAAAAACAAATAACTATTCCTGTTATGCTCATGTGAGATAGTTCTTGTTCTCTTTACACAACAGCTCTTTTAAAACTGTGTTTAATCAAGGAGAGAGAGAGAATGGGCTGGTTGAAGATGTGTGCAGAATGCTAAAATCTGCCTTTTGCATTTCAGGTCTTTGTTTGCCGATTCCAATTTGGCCGCCTAACAATAAGTGGGTGATGCGCACACTGCAAAAAATGACAAGTTGTCAAGTAAATTTATCTTGTTTCCAGACCTATCAAGCTTATTTCATGATATTTTTAGTCAAATTATCTCACTGCACTGGCAGATAATACATGCCAACATGACTTCTTTCAAGAAATCATCATAAAGCAATGAGGAAAATCTTGAAACAAGAATCAATTTCACTTTTACCAAGTAAATGTCTTGAAACAAGTTACATTATGCTGAAAAAAGGCAAATTTGTTGAAACTGCTAATATTATCTGCCAGTGCAATAAGATGATTTCACTAAAAATATCCTAAAATAAGCTTTATAAGTCTGGATACAAGATGAAATAACTTCAGTTTGTCAGTTTTTGCAGTGCAGGTGGTAGGTGGTGACGAAAAGACAAAGAAAGGGTGCTGATTCGCTTTAGCCAAATTGAGCGGTGCAGAAAGGTTCCTTAGAGGCTGCACATGTCACTGCTGTATGGATAAGGCTGACACGTATTTGCATATTGTTATCATATTTTGTGAAAACGGGGGACATTATGTGTGTCACTGCAGGCGTTCTCCTTGCTTTCACTCATTCAGGCCGCAGCAGAAAAGTGCACAATGGGCAGCTGGCCTTGTCTCTGTGCTGCGGGGCATACATCCCAAGGACAGAGGTTATGTGAGGGGAGACTTGGCACGGTGTTGTCCTGTGTGTGTGTGTGTGTGTGTGTGCGTGTGCATGCGCTGACTCCCCCCACCCGTTACTTCTGGCTTCCAGATACCCATCTCCCCTCTGGGTCTCTGGCAAGAGAGAGTTCTTTCTTAGTCCTAAGAGCCAAGAGCCAGACAGGAAAGTGTGTGTGTGTGTGTGTTTTGCTTGGGGAGGAATGGGCAACTGCTTTGGGGGTGGGGGCTTCCAGGCACGATGAGGGGGATGCAAGATGTGTGTATTTTTGTAAGCACACAAAGGCGAAAACCCCTTTGAGTTAATCCCATCTAGAGGTGGGTGTAAATTCTCTCTTGTTAGTGGAACGAGCTTCGAAATGTTGACACAATTTACAAACCAAAACATTCACACCATCAGGGAGTTTCCTTACACTGGCATATTTTTAGAGACATGACATGTGCTGTACACTTGTATTTGAACATTTAGTACCACTATATGTGAGCAGTAGCTGTGCTAAATGTGTGATGAAACATCGTACCTGCAAATTAATTTTCTACATTTTTATCAAGGGTGATAATGTTCTAAAACCATGCTTTCATTCTTCAAATGAGACTTTCAAAATACCTTCATGTGCAGAAAATGGTTTCAAAGTCCACTGATTCCCACCTGCTTATTCCTATCCAGGGTCCGGGGGAGGCAGGGGGGGCAGGAGCTGGAGCCTATCCCAGCATGCACTGGGCAGAAGGCAGATTACATTATGTGTTACATTATACATTATTTCTTCTTAAAGAAAATTAACATGGTTGAGAATGTTACATTCAACGTTCAAACTCACTATCTGACTGCAGTTACTTTTGGGTTGAATTGCCTCCAAAACATGTTACTTTTGCAGTTTTACAGTTTATTCTAACTTACAGACCACATTTATCTAAAAAATAAATAAATAGTACCAACCATTATTCCAAGATGAATTCTGTCTATGTATTGTCTCATAATGTAAATACCTTCTTCTCCTAAACATGTGTTTGTCACCTCTTTTGTCAAAATAACTCTAATCCAATTACTGTATTTTTACAATAACTGTTAAAGATTGCAGCTTTTTCCACACACAAAATATTGTAATCTCATTACATGTAATTAATTACTCTCCAACCATGGAAATTAAAATATGTAATCAACATCTTCTTTGACTTCCAGGCCTTTAACTTCCACTCAAACACACGGTCTTCGCAGTGGGGCCTTCAGCTACTTCATTTCTAGAAGTTACAGTAAAGCCAGAAAGACCACAAAGTGTTTGTAACAAAAGATAAAAATAGGTGTGGATAAGTGGGGAATGTTATTTCCAAGGGCTCCAGCAATCTGCGTTCAACCAATAAATATGTATTGTGAGCACAAATTAAAGAATGTAAAAATTTGATTTGAATTTGAAGTTCAGTGTTCATACGTGTCCCAAGATCACCCATTATCAAAATCAGTTAGAAAAAATTCCTCATCACCAAAAGTCATCTATCTGTGACAGAATGCAGTTGGGCAGGTTGTTGAACCCAAGAGTTATCTGTGCACCAACACAAAGATCAGCTTTAAACTTTAACAGTCACAAATCTGTATGAATATTGATTATCCATATGTCCTTGTTTTCTACATCACAGTCTAGATAGGCCCAGACATGAATGGGTTTTAGTATGATAGATGGTGGATGAACAATGTTTGACATGAGTTACATAATGCGGAACATAATGCACATTAATTTTTAACAGACGACTGATAAATTATGGCTGGTAGAAATTAACAGAGAGAGAACATTGATGACCCCAAGCCATTAGCGACGATTCCAGCAACGTTATCATAATGTTCAGCCTATAAACTGGTGGATTATTCCTTTTGGTTGAGCAACAATCATACTCATGCAACAAGTTTTTGTTTATCATATGAATCTGCAGAATACAGAGCGTACAGCTTCATGATTGGCCAAGATTCGGTGCATTTGTATACAAAAATTCAACTTTGTAGATGGCTAATACACTTTACTTCATATGATTTATAAACTTTAAACCTAAGTATCCTTATATTCATACTGCACATATTCCATATCTTATCTATTAATACATATTTAAATAAGCAGTCGAGACTGTTAGTAACATCTGTAAGTAACAATGTATGTAAATCCATACATAATCCATACTTTTTCCTATACCTCCCTCTCTGCAGCTTACCTAAGTAAATATTGTCAGCAGCATAGGCTTACATGATCCCACAATTGTTATATTATATATTATTGCTGTTGTTGTTGTTATTGTTCAATTCTTATACAATTCTTATTGTTTCCACTGTTTTTGGATGCCGATTTCATGTTCTATTTGCAGATATTTGCGTACTTATATTTGTCTTTTCGCTGCTGGATCCTAATAACTTTGCTGCAATGACCTAATTTCCTCATGGGGATCAATAAAGTTTCATCTTATCTTATCTTAATAGGTCTTGTTACCATAAAACCCGCTAACCACCACAACAAGTTGGATCTGCTTTGGTGTAATAGTAGTAATGTATTGGTATGATAAGGCAAGGAGGATCGTCACGGCAACTTGAAACACTGCTGTTTGGTGGCGGAGGTGATCCTAAAGTTTAAACCACTTTTTGTTGATGCTTAAGGTCATGACTGATTCCGGCCCCTGCTGAACTGTGTAATACTTCAGTGCGCTAATCCTCTTTGTGGGTAATAATGAATGGGAAAAAAAAGGCATTTAAGCGTCTGCCACCACACTCAGATCATAAGACAGAGTCGGGTTGATTGAATTCCAGTCTGTTGGTCAATAACTTTTAGCCCAAGTGTACCCTCTGTTTAACAGTTAGATAAAAATCAGTGCATGATATGGTGTACTTGGACATCATGTTCACTTTAATTACTTGGCCCCACTGAAAAACAGATTTTACCATGTTGTTTGTTCAGGAAATAACCTGCAAAGGAAACTCCCACAAAAGAAAAGCAATTTTCCCTTACACGTGTAAATGTAATGTACAGATTTCTCCAAGGAGTTTGAAGTTTTTTCATCACATAACTGTGGATCAGATACGCATGCTTGGTGAAAGGCCTGACCAGCGTTCTTTGAACCACTGGGAATAAGGTGAAAATTGAAATCCAAT
The DNA here is from genome assembly GCF_048128805.1 of Centroberyx gerrardi. Lineage (NCBI taxonomy): Eukaryota > Metazoa > Chordata > Actinopteri > Beryciformes > Berycidae > Centroberyx > Centroberyx gerrardi. Next base: position 6,544,896 of record NC_136018.1, read on the forward strand.
GAACACTGTCTACTGCAGATATTTAATGGTCAGTGAGCTGGCTTTGGATTTTGCTAAGACGCTTAATGGTGTCGTGTACTATATTAAGATTATGAGATCTACTTTCTAAGGACAGACCTTAAGGAACGACCTTGACACATGAATGATACAGTGAATGAGTCATTCAGCAACTCAGCATTTTATTACAATGGTTTTCATTGTTTCCTAAAAACAATTCAGCAGTGAGGGAGTGCTGCATGGGATAAAGTTTAATTCCCTCTTTTTGTCCAACCATAACTAAGCCTCAGGTGCAAAGTACTACTGAATTAAAACAATTAAAGCTACCTTAAATGTGGATAAATGCAGACCTTTGTTCATTCATAAGCATCTTAAGGAATATGCCGGGGTTTGAGGTGTAGAAGGAAGGATGTTGTTTTAATCCCTTGGGCTGAAAACAAGGTTTTGTTGTAACTCAAAATATTGGCCTCTAAAACAACGATTTAGCCAGTAAGGTGTAAGAACAAGTTTTCCCTTATTTATTGTATGTTCATCATGTCCATGCCCTTTTATTGACATACTGTAATAAACCATCCTTGACTGTACTGTTCATCACTTCACATTTAAACTATGACATAACAATAAAACTTCAACTAAAAGGTCAAGTGTTTTCAGAGAGAGAGAAAGAGAGAAAGAGAGAGAGGATTTAGATAAAAACTGAAGGACATTATCATCTCAAAATCACAACAGATTCACATATATAAAGTCCCCACACTATTAGCGATCTTTTAACGTGACAAAAGCAATAAATCCAAGAGGAATCAACATCTCATATACTTCATCTCTCAAAGAACTGGAGGCTTTCCTTCTTGAGGAATGGTCCAATATCCCTCTACACGCCGTTCATGACTTGTATGACTTGAAATGTCTCCAAGCAACCTATAAACCTGTACTGTAAACACTGATGAGTGGTCATCGGTGTTTGCAGTACAAGTTTCTGTGTGTGTGTGGTGTGTGGACGCTTTGCGATCATTATCCTTGAACACCCTCTCGATATTTTTTGACAAACTGGTTCCCTCGTCTCCCTGTATTTGTGCATCAGTTGTGCATCATGTACGGGTCCCAGACGGACCATGTCTTGTTGCATAAGGACGCCTCATGCCCTTATGCCCCCCCCTCCACACTGCTCACTAGGGAGGAAGTGTGATGGCAATCAGATGGCCTATTAGTCTGTCTGTTTTTAGTTGAAATGGCGGAGGTATTTGTGTTTGCTTTGCCAACACTGAGACAGACTCAGTATCTGGTTTTTCAACCACACAGATAAGGTGGCTGTTGCGGTGAAAGCACTACAGGTCAGTGAAATGTCATCCAGAAAAAGTTCCATCCGCATGAATTATGTGGCTTGAGTGAACATCGAAGGAAAACAGAAAAAAATATTCTTGCCAACAATATCCAACATCAAATACTATTTTGAGATGAAATGTGTGCTGCTGTTGTTGCTTTCTGGCAGAAAGGTAGCCACAGCCCCCAAGCGCTGCGTGTCAAAAAATAAAAAATGAGCATCCACACATGGAATTCAGGTCAGCAGGCTTATGCTGCAGATTTAGGAGTAGCTGCCCTCCCAGGTGAAACGCAGCGGTGGAGAACAACACCCAGCCCAACTAGCTCTCCGATGGCTCGGTGTGTTACAGAACCTTAATTGGCTGCAATCATCGTTATCTCCAAGGAGATCAGAGGAGCTTATCAAAGCCGTTGAGGGGAACGGTGCTGCAGTTACATAAGTTCATGATGCACACAACTCCAAAACACACTGAAAACAAATATCTGAAGGCCGGCAGCCATCCTGTTACCCTGTTGTTGAGACGAAGAGTGAGTCTAGAAATAATTGGGTGTAATGTTGTGAAGTAGGTATAAGCCTAAGTGGAGATATGGGGAAGTGTATATGAGTATAGCTGTGATCAGTGTTGCAAGTGATTATGGGATGTCATGACTTACTGTTGAGCCTTCTGGAGGTGCTGTGGGCCTAATTCAATCAAGCATCTTTAACCCATCTCTCTTTGCTTTAACATGTGAGATTTCTACTTAGCCAAATAGCACAAGTGATTGTAACATCCAGCCTGGTCTCACAAAATTTCGTGGAATGAGCACGGATGTCTAAAAATGCAAATAACATGCTCCCTGTATGCAAAGTGAGAGAAATATGTTTCCCCATCACAAAAGAATTAAGCGGAGGAGACACGACCAGAAACAGGCAGCAGTTTGACACTGAAATACTGCAGTGGAAAGTAAGAGCGCAGAGGTCGGGGTGGCAGGTGCCTTCAGCTCTGATGATCTGGGTTCAATTCCCAAATCATGAAAAGACGATTTCTGCGTGAAGATGCATGAAAAGACGATTTCTGCGTTCTGAGTGAAGTTTTCATTTTAAGCGAAAGGTTTTCTTATTTAATCATGACCAAAATCTTAACCCTAACCGTAACCAAAGTGATTTTACTTGCTTAAACCGAACCATTAGCTAACCTTTTCATGTGACAAACACATGAAAATGGCATGTCCAATTTGTGCTCTTCTCAAATAATGCTTTCATTGTGGAGGAAGGTAATCGTCACATTATTCGTGTCCAGCCACAACACATAATCTACACGTCACAAAATTTTGTCTGTGTCTGTGTTGTTGCATCAGATCCTGTGTATTGGCAAGTTGGAGCTTGGAAAATACATTTCGGCGTCTAAGCTGCTCCACCAAGCTGTTCTGGAGCGTCTCAAAGAGAATTCATTTAATGATACACTAACCCAGGAGATGGAGAGAGGTTATGTCCATCTGGAGAAACAGCTGTACTGACCGCTCCACAGCACTCGCTTTTTGTCCATTTTTTTTTATGCCCATGCACACTCACAAACATACACTGTGCTCTCTCTCTAGCTCTCTCTCTCTCTCTCTCTCTCTCTCTCACACACACACACACACACACACAGAAACACGCTTGCATCCACATCCCACATCCCTCAGCCTTGACCCCTGAGGTCTTCCTCATGTCTTGCTATTTGTCAGATTTACTGTGAAGCTGTCATTTCTTATTCCCTCGTACAGCTCCTGGGCCGCGGGCGAGGGACTGCGGTTCAGGACATTTTGGGATTCTGCTTTCGCTACACTGCACAGACATGCTGTCTCTTTTAGTGTGGGCACACTCCAGTCAGATTCACAACTGAAGCAATACATATTTTGGAGATGAGACTAAACATTAATACAGAGTGGAGTATAATTAAAATATTTACGTACAGACAGTGCTCAAACACAGCCTAAATACGGCGGCGGCTGATGGGTGCAAACGCACTGCAAGAGCCCAAAAGCAATTGCATTAAGAGAAACGCGCTGCAACTTCAGAAAGGATGCAAATTCAAAAACACATACGAAAATCCAAAGCGGAACGGAAACGTGCAGCAAATACATTAACGGGAAACGCGCTGCAAATTCAAAAACACATGCAAATCACGAAAACAAATGGAAAAACAAATGTGAAGCTGATAGTTGCTGAGAGACGGTGGAGTAATAATGATGACAATTTTTCCATGATACGTAATTTTTTGCACTGACTAGCTTTTAAAACATGAAATTGAAGGGTTGCTCATGAAAAAAATCAATTCAAGAAGTGACAAGACTTATACACTTATACCACTGTTAGTTATACACTCCTATAATAAACCATTACATAACTCCATAGAAGCGATGAGTTGTCAGTGAGTTCTGTTAACAGTAATTACATGCATCCATCAATATACACATGTGTGCTATTCATGACTGAAGGGGTCATTAACATAATGCAGGGTGTGGCACAGGGTGAGTAAAACTATCAGTGATAAAAAAAAAAAAATGGTTTATGAGCATAATTTATGAGTTCATTTTATTGAGTAGCTGTCAAATGGAAACCGGTGACTGCTGCTTCTTTATTATCTTTATTTGCCAAAGCTTCTGTGTTCATCCATATTCAAACATGATCTCTTATTTCTTGTCCACCCAGAAATCCAAAGACATTAATCAAACATCACATATACACGGCTATCGCCTATTGTTTATCATTTCCTTCAGTCGGATGACAGTATAACAACAGCGTGTGTCACGCTTCCAAACAACAGTAATGCAATTACCAGATGTGCTGCATTCCTTACACAGGACTGTCCTTGGGTACACATATTGACTTTCAGTATGTCCTTTTAGCAAGTCATTATCCTTTCATTGACAATTGCAGGCACCATTCCCATTTAAAATCCATATGTCAGTGTCACCCCAGCCCTTCCTTCCTCATAACATTTTGCAGCGTCTTTTAACTTTGAACCTTCTCAGCACACTTTATGAGAATGTTATCTCTACTGATGCTCTAGTTCATGTGAAACCCACTGTGTGCACATTCCTGTGAGAAAGAAAACCCAACTTCCCCAAAACGGACCGCCATTCGTGTGACATTGATGCACACACAGTATGTGTCAGAATGAGTCTGAGAGTCGCAGCAGATAAAGAGACATAGTGGCAGATGATGAAGGGCTGATCATGTTCCTTGTTCAGAGTTTGGGGAATATAGAAGGGAACCAACTACTGAGATACAGGCTGTTAAGTTTGTCATAACCATTATCAACTCCCTTTATAATATTGTGGCGTATAGTGAGTAGAAAGACGATCCTTCAGAGTTCCTGGGTTCATGCCCTGTGTGTTGGCAAGCATCTGACATTCACAAGTATCACATGACGATGATGACGATGATGATTATAATTATTATGATACCACCAGTACTACTACTACTACTACTACTACTACTACTACTGCTACCATTAGTATCAGTGATAATAATTATAATAATATAGTAGAATGATTGTTATTATTATAATATTGAGTAAAATTCCATTCTCTCTGACACATTTGTCATCATCAATTTGATAGAAGTTAATATATTGACTGCACGAGGCAACTTTGCACGTTGGCTGCTCCAAATGGCAGTGAGAGGTAACTGTTTGAAAAACTTGAACTTCAAAACACAGAAATCATGTAACATGATGATGCTTGATGCTCTACACCAAAGGAAACCAAAGAGACGAGAGAGGAAAAAGATCTAATTTTGGTGAGTCCGGCTTTGGGAGACAGTTTGTTTTTCATTCTGAAGTTTGGATTTGTCACTTCCTGTGGGGGGAGAAGTGTATACATACCTGACACCAGAATTTCATTCGGGCAAATAGAGAAAATAGGGGAAATCTACAGGGTCTACGCTCTTCTCTGTTCCCCACTTTGTGATTTAGGCTGATAAAATGAGGCACAGTACAATCGTAACCATTGTATAAGTCCTCTTTCATACATTCCTCCAACTTCTATCCTCCATTATTACTGCTGTACATTTTTTCTTGAATGTTGTACAGTAGAACCAAATTAACTAACCTCTTGCAATAAGTTACAAGTTACAAGACTATTCCTTGCAAATTCTGACAGTTGAAAAGGGAGCAAAACTTTATTTTTCCAAACAATTCCTCTTGGGGATGGAGCCAAAGTGCAGCAATAGTTCACCAAGGATGCAATGAAACATTTGATACCGCTGAATTAGCTTTTTCTGTGGTGGTTGATTGAGACTAAGTGTTACTTATTCTACAAAACTCATGACCACAGATGTGTATCACTTGTCATGAGGCCTCTACCTGCAGAAACTCTGCAATCTCCAATCTGAAAGACGATGAGGGACTTTATCACCCCATCACCCCACGCTGCAGCATCCATTTCCTTACACCATGACACCCCCGTATTGAGGCTATGCTGGCCTATCAAAGGCGTGATCTTTCTGTACACCCCTGTTTATATTCAAGGAATTTCCTTCCTGATATACATGGCGCCAGACACATGGCGCTTTGAAATGAAAGGGATTCTTTGGAAATATCGACAGTTGTTGTGATGTATTGTCTAAGTGCTGCTGTGGTGACAGACATCCCAGCATTATGTGATGAGTGCTATAAACCTTTGATTATTTCTCTTTTCTTTGGGTGTCTTTATCCATTTGTGGATCAGAGGAGAACAGTGCATGACGTTTCACTACAAGAAGGTTATGTTTTGTTGACAAAAGGTTATGTTTTGTTGACAAAAGGTTATGTTTTGTTGACAAAAGGTTATGTTTTGTTGACAAAGCACCTTCAGGTACAGAGTAGGACAGTTGAATATACAGCACATCTGCCTGTTTTGTTGTTTGTAAATCAATCAACTGAATTTTTTTTTTACTGTTTTCCACCTCTTATGCAACATGTTATGCAAGTTGGCACCATAATACTCAGCATCGTTTCACGGCATCTTAGGGCGGCCATCTTGCGCTGATAAATCTCTTTGTTTGTGAGGATTATGTCTGACTTATTTATTTTAGGGGATCTGGTTTTATCTCGATTTGACTTAATCTCTTATAAGTTATGCATGCTGCTTACGTATGCAAGAGCAGTTGATAAGAATATAAACTAACAGTGTGAATACTTAAGTGTGTCATATGTTCACATAGGTTTGTTAAACTCCATTTGTTTCAAGATAATGTCTTTTGTTTCAAGAAAACTCCTGAATAAGTTGGATTGCATTGAAAAAAGTGAAATTACTTATTATTATTATTTCATCCCATTGGCAGATTTTTGTCACTGTATGCTGAGAAAAAGGTTTTTAAGATTCAATGTAAGAAGTACTTTACATTTTCTTTTTTGCAGTGTGTTTGGAGCGGCTTTGACAGTCACATAATCTTTGAATTAAGTGTAGCCAAATAATTTTCAGGGAGGAATGGCATTAAAATATAGATTACAGCAATCTACTGATAGCTGGTGCAATACGAGAGAGCTAAATCAAACACGAGATCTTTAATATGTAATCTAAAACAAATACCTACACACCTTTAGATACTGATAGTGGGCATGGTCTGACCAGTTAAATGTAATTACTATGAATCATTGACAACTCCCTCCTGAAATAATGCTCAACCAAAGTTCTGACATCATCAAGCAAAGAGACATTTTACAAAATATAAACGCTTTTGTTGACCATATTTTTAAAATAAAAAGATGATTTCTTTTATACGTGTCCTTCGATTCCACTGTATGGTCTTTTACTGCTCTTTTATCTCCTTTAAAGCACTTTGTATCCTTGTTTTAGAAAGGCGTTATATAAATAAAGATTGATTGATGAACAGCAAATGTTGCCTTAACGTCCCCGCATCTCTACTTTTCCTCTGTCCTTTGCATCTATGCGCATGGTTTTGAATGCAGGGAAGTGCAGGGCAAGCACTTGCCAACAGGTGGTAATGTGAGAGAGTTGACCTCCTGCAGCTCTACAGGAAACTCTACTCCCCGGGTAACGCTAGCCAGCATACCACTGACCGAGAGCAGGGGAGCATGAACAGAAAACTGAACTGGAGGGTCGGACGAGCTTGACTGTGGTCAGGAGCGGTGGTGGAAAGAGTACTACAACGTCCTACACAAGTAGAAGTACTGTGACTTTGGTGATATTTCACTCAAGTAGAAGTACTGGTGTACAAAGTAAAAAGTAGCTCATTTAAAATGGACTCAGAGTAAAATTTACTGAGTTACTTTTTAGAAACGACAACATTGTTAGCTGTGATCTTTCCCATGCAATTCTGAAATGATGAGAGGACGATGTTCAAACTGGATTCTTTTAATTGGAAAATCTGGAAGTAAAGTGCACAAACAAAGTAAAGCCAGATTACTCTTCTCATGTGAATGGCTCCACAATTGGCCAATTTACGAATTGTTCAGTTTCTGTTGCTTATGGAGAGCCACAAAATTTGTATGGATGAGATTTAAAATGTAGTGAAGTACAATACTTCAGTAAAAGCATACTTAAATAAAAGAAAAATTGCTGACTTTTGAAAATACTCAAAAAAGTACAAATACACAAAAAAGCTACTCAATTGCAGTAACAGGAGTAAATGTAATTAGTTACTTCTACTCTAGGTCAGGAGGAGCGATGGGGGTGGGGGGGTGGGGCGGGGGTGGGGGGGGAGTGAATAAGGAAGCCATGGTGCAAGATTTTTAAGCTGGGTGAATGGGAAGGTGGGGACAAAGGAGGGAATGAGAAAGTGAATAACCGACTGTTCTTATCTATTCAGGCAAAACATCTCTCCGCCTCAAAAAGTCTCCTTGTGAGAGAAAGAGAGCGAGGGAGAAAGAGAGCCCAGGGACAATTGAATGAACAAAGAAATGGCTGGGACTGGTACAGGTTTGGCACACTCACTAAACACACCGCTTGCCCGAGAGCCTCGTTGAAAAGACGCTTTCTCATCAGCGTGGCCAGGAGCGGAGGTGGCGGCGGTGAGGTTCTGTGTAGGTGACCTAGATAAGGTTATTCCCGCGGCGTGGAGTGGGAATGGGGCGACCTCCGAAGGTGCCGCACCCTTCTGCTATCAAACCTCCTTCTCTCTGTTATCGGTATAGAAAATATATATATATATATATATATATATATATATATATATATATTTCATATTTTGCTTTGCAATTTGCAATTCGCAGATTTTCTGTTGTACACACCTGGTAGCAGTTTACACACAGCACATTACACACAAATTAACCACACATTAACTTGAAAATACACAAATGATTAAATACGTTGTTTTACTTGAAAACACGCAAAACAAAACATTGAGTGCATCACTTGGAAAGCACAAATCGTGTGTGTGCATCAAGCTTAGCACGCTTTACAAAAACACACCTCCTTGCACATAATCAGGGTGAAATGTGTGAAAATAGTGAGTTCTGTAATGGGCAGGTCTTTCCCAGGAAAAGTCCTCTGGTACACAGGAAATGATGCGTTTTACTTTTCCAACAGCACTAACAACCATTTGTTTGGAATAAGTAGAAGAAGAACTGGGCAGTTAGCATGAGCAGCGATAGCCGCCTCAAACCTCCAAAACATGCAGCTGAAATTGCCATCTGCTATTGGCTGATCTTTGGTGCCAGGTGATGTCACCACCTGTCGTACTCTATAGGTGACATCACCTGGTACCAAAGATCAATAGCATGCTTTTTATCATTAGATGCCAAGTTTTACACAGATTTGGGTTTGTTAGTTACTCTTTAAACCAGAGAGACTAGAGCGACGAGCAGCAAGCCCACACAGAATGCACAGTCATCATTATCCTGTAAAACCACAACAGGAATTATTAATTATTAAAACAAATTATGAACAATATCAGACAGATGTTGAGCATTGTGTGTCAGTGCACAGCCCATATGTTACAACGGTTTCTAATGATCCACAGCATGATCTACTTGTGTGTAGATAGTGTAGCGCTACAGCATTAGCTTGGTTCAGCAGTAGCATGACCCTCCACTTAACAGGGATTATCCCATGATCTCATTAATGTTACAGCTATGTGGATTTATCATACGTAATGTAGTAACGCAGCATACTGAGCGGTCGAATAGACTCTTCTTCTATTTATACTCACTTAAAAGCTAAAGGTGATCAAGAATGTTAAACTTTCTACTTCCTTACAAAAGATCTCAGTGCTCCTTATGAAAGAAATAGCTTCTCATTGTTCTTTATATTGTATCAGTGGGAATCGGTTAAAGTTTTAAATACATTTTACAACACAGTATTTTAATACAGTGGGTTGAAAGGAGAGGATGGGAGGCGATGGAAGGCGATTCATTTTTAGGCTTATGGTTAATGAAGATAAAAATATGATCTACTAACACAGCTGCTAACTACAGTTGGCGAATTCACTTTTCTTATTCACTATTCTCATGAGAAATTAAATAGAGTGGTTTATGAATTAAATTCCACTCCGCAAATATTTGCATTTTTCTCTTCATTTGTTGACAGAGAGTATGTTTTCTTGCCATCAGCATCATTCCCATGGATTAACATGTACAAACAATATTGTTGATGTTTGAGGCAAATATCCTGTTGTCCGTAAGTGTCTTGGCTACAACCACAGCAGCTGGCTTGGTGGACGCCGCATATTAATAGCCTATATAGACTTGTAATGAATTTATATCATTTTTCAAGAAAATGTACCCACAAACATAATTATTTTGATGTATCCTTTTCTTTCATCTTCAACTAATTTAACAAAATACACCAAGCTCTTTAATCTTCACAGTTTTTAGACCTTGCCTATAATCTTTACTGTAATACATTGCATGGCTATGAAACACAGTACACAATGTTCTATACAAAGGATTAGGCCTATGCAGTATAATACATTTGTTTAAATTGGAAATGTCTCATGCTTTATATTGCCAGGTTAAAGGGCAATGTGTGTTTTAACATTCATTTCCTAAGCAAACAGAAAAGGAAAATGAAATGAGATGCTTTTTTTTATCACAGTGGATTGTAGGTCATACAGATATTTCAGTGAAACCACACAGTGGTTGAGATTGTTGAGACTGAAGCTTACATAAACGGCAATGAGGGCTGAGGACAGGAAATTACAGAGGATATTTGTTATCTTAATGTTTACATGGGGCCATTCTTATTCACAATTTTAAAAAGCGGCAATTACAGAGCTTCCTGAATGCTGACGTTGAACTGATGACTTGAGGAGTTTTGCTGCAAAATGAGATTTATCTATTCTCCATAACACAAATATAAGTCCTTAGTTGACAAAATAAGCTTCTGTATTTTAGAATTATTGACTGTTGAACTTCAGGCAATGATTTTTTTCAAATTTGATATATACTTTTGGAAATTAACTCTTGACTTGAAATGAACTTGATGTGACACTGCTTGCAAGTCAAACATTTCCATTTCCCTGCACTGGTATATTTGAATTAGGAGATACAGTCTAGGGAAATAGCGTGTCCAAAACATCTCCATCTTCTTCTGCTTGTCATTCATGCCTGTCGAAGAATTTAAATACCGCTGGTGTTGCTGTCAGTCTGACCTTTGCAAAGCTCAGACCAGTCCAGTTACTGACCATGATAACACAGTAATACAGTCCCATGGTATGCTGGGACTCATGAATACCACACAACACGACACTGACATTGGTGATGATGACTGTAATTTGATTTTGCTTTGATGCTGTATATTGCTGATACTAAATAATACCATTCTAATATAATAATCTGAAGAAATTGAAGGAGGCATTTTCCTTTGAGCTGAAAAGGTAGCCATGATAAAAACAGTGACAATTCATATGATATGATATGAATATGACATTCATATAGCTTTTCTAGTCCATCATCTTTGACACTTTGAAGCAATGTCAAAGATAACAGGAAATAATATTGATTCAAATGGAAATCTGAAATCAGGGTATAATCGATACTGCACCCACTACCATATTCGATATTATTGAATTTTACTATGGAGAAAATAAGGTCATAGAAGCATTTTCATGTTCCACACAATGAGATTAAGGCACTAGATATTACAACATGAACTTGTTTTTATCCCTGATGAAGCGGTGTGACATTGCGTCTGTGCTGCAGTGCTGCTGGAGGCTGATCTGCCTCTGAGTCTGGGGAAAAGGCCGTCCCTGTCCCTGTCCTTGACTACGGCTTGTATTTCCCACCGGTTGTTAATCACACAGAAGTGCAACGTCAGACCAATCGACCACACGCTGCAGTGGGTTGCATTCAGATGGGTTTCCCCTCTCTCTCTCTCTCTCTCTCCCTCTCTCTCTCTCTCTCTCTCTCTCTGTGTGTGTGTTTGAGAAAGGGAGACAGTTGCAGAGGGCAGAGTGTGGATGTGCGCGTAGTTCCTGTCTGCTTAATATATGTCACCCGCCGCGCTAGATTGCGTAACAAGCTGCACAACTGGCAAAAGACTGGGAGAATTACAGTATGACCCGCTGACAGTGGTGTGCGTCAAATGCCCGTCACGCACTGACCACACAAATTAACCCCAGTTTGTTTGCTCTCTCCTCACGTTAAGTTCGATAAAATCTATTTAAAAACCAATGTGCAATCGTCCTCTCATGCATTTCATGTGTTGCCCCAAGGCCAGTCTATCCAATATGAGTCTATTATGGCATTGTTTCTGACCTTGAACATTTTTATTTATTCATTTACTCGTTGATTTAACAGGGACAAATGCATTAAACATTGTTTCATATGTAAAAAAAATAAAAAATAGATGCAGGTTTCTAGCCAAGGCTAATTTGCAGCCCCCTAGGCTTTTGGGGTTAAAACAGAAAGCACAGGAACATTAAGATTAGAAATAATACAGAAACATTAAAATACGATACAGATAAGAACACAGACAAAGATATTGGTACTAGTACATAACATACGACATTTGACTAACATATTAAAATTAACATATTAAAATGGGGTTTAAAACACACATATTGCAGAAGAAATGACCGGCACACGTTATATTCTCATCATGTCATGGGGGCATGTGATGGAGGAGACAAAACATACAAATAAGCGTGGCCACAGCTGTCTTGCATGGCAGCCAGCAGGATCTTTCCTCTCGCCCAGCTGTCACAACACCAAGAGAGATGAAAAGAAACAATGAAGAGCCGGCAGCGGTGAGATAACTAACCCGCGGAAGAGGGAAGCTATTTTGAAATGGCAGTAGGGGATAAAAGAGATCAATGCGAGTGATTTTTTACATAATCCAGCGGGGGAGGATGATAAAGGCCGCGCTCATACCAAGCGTGTTTGGAGCGTGTTTGGAGTGTTTACGCCTTCAGTTCAATATGGGCAGCAGGTGGGACTCGAACTCGGTCCTCTTCCAAGCAAACTTTAGCGTTCGTTAGGAGTGAGAATGTAATACGAACTACAGGAAACAACCCCAAAACGCAAGGTTTTATGGGTACAAGGGGACGGATGTTGAAATCTGTTAGCTAGCAGTTACTCAGCAGAAAGCCTAGCATAACAAAATGAACCGAAGGTAAACCGCAGTCTGGACTGATACTCATATTCAGCTCTTTCTTCATGTGTCCTTGAACTGCTATGACGGTAAACTACGGCAAAGAGTGCACACAAGTCAATCATGTTTAATTAAAGTTGCAAGGAATTGAAATGGATTTGTTTTGGTTACACCCCACTGCCAAAATCTCTACCCTCGCTTAATGACAGGTTACAGAACTCTGTCCAATACAGCTACTAGCGAGTCCATGTGACTTTTTTGTTTGCTTGGGCAGTGAGAACATAGACAAACCAAAAATGAAAATGCAAAAGGGCACAAACTGTAGGTGTGATCGCACCCACAAACCCACATTTATACACACACTTCTTCTATCAGGCAGGGGATTGAAGGTTTAACTTGTGTATGTTACTGATTCTCAGCAGGTTAGACATAGACATGCATCTCAGTAGGCCATAGCTCATATTTTTTATTGACTCGTGTTTTTTTGGACGATGCATGCTACATTTGGCTGAGGGTACACTGGGGACCGGCCAGCTCTATTACTGGGGATGAACTGGGGACGAGGCCAGCTCTATTCAGGGCTTTGCGTGGTCAAGCCAAGTTTTGTGTGTTCCACTGGACCAGAGAAAGAAACACACATTCCTCAGCAGAGCCTGAAGCCCAGCTGAGACACTGAGAGGCTGAGAGGCTGAGAAGCTCTCACCTTCACGGAGAGGAGGTAAAAATGTTACTTGACACCTCTTTCATTAGAATCTGTCTCGTCTTCCTGTCAATGTTTTTTACCAGAGAGGTGTGACCATAAATGTTCCCTCGTGGTTGATGGAGGGAGAAATGCTTTTGCTGATTGGAGTCTTCAATACACTGAGGTGAAAGCAGCCAGCAGTGTTGGGACCGCCTCCTCTTCCTGCTGGCCCCCACATCTGGGTGATATGACATCATCACCCGTTGCCCATCATCTGATTGGTGCTGTCAGACATCTAACATCTAATATGTGCATCATCCTCTCAAGTCGTCATTTTGGAGCTTTCACATTCTATCCGAATCCATTTTTTTTTGCCTATGGTGAAAATGAATGGGAACGTTTGGATCCCGTTTTCCAATCGTTCTATTCTTAAAATGGGCGAAATAATGGAAGTGGAATTGACAAAGTTATTACATATTTTATCATATTACTGAATTTAAAACAAAATATTTTGCAAACGTGGTGCGGACGTTGGGTTATCCTTGCGTCACAAAGCCACGAAAAGCTGGAATGCTAAGCTAATTAAGCTAATCAAAACCAATCAGAATCCACCTCAACAAATACATAAATGCATCATAGAGGAGCCCTCCAAAACAAAAAAATGTCAACATTAGTGTTGTTGGTAGTTTATTACAACCAATCATTTTGCACCGCTGTTAAACTGAAAGGGGGCGGGATCTGGAATCCCTTATTTTGGTGGAAAAATGAGGTCATGCTTCAGAAGACAGTTGGGATGTCGGGGGTCAGATGTTAGGTGTTAATCAGGCAGTCATGTGACTCTGTTGCTGGTCGGGGTTCAGGGGTTGGTAGGTCAAAATGGAGTCACTAAGGGGAATATACAAGAGCAGCTGACTGAGTGCTAAGCAAGGCTTTTTAGCTGTAAAGACTGAATAAAATTGAATTGAATTATTGGATTAATAATAATAATTGATAATTAGTAGAATGACCCTTCACTTACTAAAAGAGAAACACTTATACAATACCTTCATTATCTGAAAGCACATTTACCAAAAAAAGAAAAGAAATAAGTATATATACAATAGATATATGAAAGGTATGAATTAGCCTAGCTATCTACTACAGTGCTGCTGAGAAAAAAGGCAGAAAACCCAACTAAAAAACAGCATTATGCACTAATTTTTAGAGTTTACTGGATTGTAAAAAGGTAAGAGACATAAGAGTGCAGACAAAGTACAGGAGACACAGATTAGTCATAAAATATATTTATTTAACTAATAAAACGTCCACTTTCAAAATAGCATAACAACAAGACATACTCCCAGGACGGCCCTAACAACGATTGGCATAAGGCGTTTTTTTTTTTTTTTTTTTTTTTTTTAAGTTAATTATCAAGTACAATCATCCATTCTGGAAATACATGATTTCTGTCAAACTTCATCATTGTTTTAGAAATGCTGACAGGGCAAGATTCTGTGGTCCCAAAACTGAGGGTGACCTCACATGATCTTTTAATTTGGTTTCCTATATAGGGCCTGACAGCAGGGTGACACTATAAACTTATCGGTTGGCAGGTTAATTTCTTCCTTGGCTTTGTGCATTAGCCACTATGGCATCGCTTACAAGGCGACTGTGCGTTTTAAGCATTAGCACATGACACAATGGGTCTTGAAGACATGAAGGGGTTTTTTCACATTTTTGTAATTTCTGAAGGAGGGCCATTCCTCTCTATTGTTCTATCATCAGGACAACAAAAAATACAGAGGACTGTTTGGTTACAAAATACAATCCAGGAATCACTTAAAACATTTAATTTTGCATAAGCTGTCAAGCTAAAAAACATCCATAATGTTACTAAAAATACAACATGGGATGACAACACATGAAATAAAGCTTTGAAGATTAGGCTGTTAAAATGGAGAAATAAGCCATTGTTATGATGGAGCTCAGTAGCTAGCACTAGCAGCAGCATGTCCTCTGTTGTTGTATTGCTGTACACAGAATGAAAATCAATAAGCAGGTCAGCGCCTATAGGCACAGCCTGTGTGCATGTCTGCATGAGACAGTGCGTGTGACGTTGCATGTGTGCCAGAGGGGGATTTTCTGAGTCAATCGGGTGTGATGGAAGCGGCCGCGGTGTTTCATTAAGCTGCTGTGATCCTGAGGCAGGCAGTCAGTCAGAGATTACAGACAGACTGGCAGGATGAGTGTGTGTCCTGTGTATCTGTGTGTCTCTGAATGTGCGTCTTTCTCTGCACCTTGCCCTCCTCACAGATGGTGATATAGTTTCATCCACCCACTGCCTACTCCCCCGCGTGTGTTTTCTGCTTCCTGCTGGCTCGACAGCATCATTTCGACTGTATTTCTACATTTTCAGCATCAGCTTTGTTTGCATGTTGCTTGTTGGTTGACACAAAGAGGAGCTACACACCACAGTTTGATGTCTGGAAAAACATTGGCACCAGATGCGAAATCCCGGTAAACGTGTCGCAGAGCCACCGTGGGGTGTTTGTCTTCTGAAATAAATTATGACAGGGCGTCTTCGCTGGCTTATTATCATACAGGGAACCAGATATACAAACACGGTTGATGCTGCAAGTGCTCCATTTCACAGTAAGACAGCCCAGCGTTGTAGGAATGGGCCACAGGAATTTCATTTCTTTTTAAAAACAAACTGGACGGAGAGATATGTGTGCTTTGTGGCTCACTGGAAGAGAGGTAATTCTGGGTGTCTCACTAAGCTGGGGGAAGGGAGAGGGCAGCGGGGGCTAAAGGGGCAAGGGAAAGGGGGGGAGGGGGGTATTATTGGAAGGAAGCGCGGACGTTGCGGCCCTTGAGGGGCTGAGGAGGGCGGTAGTTGTCCATCATGCAGCAGTCGGACTCGCCCTCGGCGGAGAAGAGCAGGCCGCGGAATTTGGCCATCTGTCAGAGGGAAGAAGACGGTCATAGAGTTAGTCATTCCTGCTGACCTCCTGTGACTGTCACTCACCCAACACATCACCAGCCTCACCCCAGACGCAAAGATAAAGTTGAGCGCTTTGGCTGACTCGCTGATTTGGATTCTGTGCGTTGATTCGTGGAATGAAGCTTATCTGTTTTTCTGGTTGACGCTTATGTCAGAGCAAGAAGAACAAGTCATTGCAATAGCAGCAACAGGATGGTATCAGATGACCTATTTAAGGGATTTGCCATTAACTTTGGCTAATGAACAAGTCCATGGCAATAGGTTTACACAGCTTCAGCCACTTCAATATAATGTATAAAGTCCTCTTAATGGACACAGCAAGTAACAATTAATCATTGGCACAAAATCATTCAGGATATTTGTGGGTGTAACTTCTAATAATTAGTTGATAATAAATGCTTAACAAACGCTTTGATTTAAGTGTTATCAGTAATGGCTCTTACTGTGCATGAATGACTTCTTTGTCATTATTTGCTGTACTAGCCATACATGGCACCACGTCTAAAGGTCATGCACACACACCCCATGTTTACCCTTGAGACACCTACTCGCCGGCATTGAAATAAACATTTCACCAGGCAGTGTTAATTTTCACATGGCCGAAAGACTCCAGCTACAAGGGGCAGGACTGAGAGAGGAGACAGTGTGGGCTTAACTGGGCGAAATAAATTAATGGGAGGCCAGAAGTAAAATAACATTTCACTGGTAGGATTACATACTGTATATTTGGGTAAATAAATAGTTTGCAAATGCGGGTATAATGTATGCTGTGTTTATTCAGCCAAAGTTCAAACCACACATCACAGTGCAGCTATGGTATCTGCATCTACAGTATGCACTTTTTGTGTGGCATGAACATTTCCTGCTTGCACCACACCATAGTCGGTTCCCACACAGTGACTCTCACAAATTTTATTCAGAATGGGTTACTGTGAGGAGGCATGATTAGAACTGTGTGAAGTTTGATGAGACTTCAGCTGCTCTTGTTGGGCAAGTGTGAGTTTTATATTTCTAAAGTGAAATAGGTACACCTCTCTGCTGCTGTATTGCGTTTCATCGAGCTAAGAGGGTTTCTTCTTCTCGTTTCAGCCATGCAGCTAATCTCAACAATCAGCTCCTTGATTTGGATAGTAATAAAAGAGAGGATTTGCAGACGAGGCTATTCTAGACTATGGGCACACAGCCAGCATGAGAGAGAGAGAGAGAGAGAGAGAGAGTCAAATCCCTCTTGGACAAGTGAATGGGGTCATGTGACCAGTCATACCTGGTCAGGGCTGACACTGATTGGCTCTTTGCAGACAATCCAGGTAACGCTCTCCAGCAGAGGGGGTGTGGTCAGAGAGCCGTCGTACGTCCAGTAGTCTAGGCAACCTGGGAGCAGCGTAGCGGGGTCGAAGTCGGTGAAGGTGGTCTGCTTGCCCTGGAAACAAAGCAGGAAGCCACAGAAAGTGAAGAAGAGCAGACCAATTGTATTATTATTGACTGATTCAGGCAAACAACTTAATCAGCATCAATAGTATAAGAGTTTATAGACTTACTTTGGCCTTGATGGCATCAAAGGCATCAAGAACCTTCTGAAGCTTGTCATTTTTAGCACCAATCTGAAAAACAATCATACACATATCGTCAAAGGTCAATTATATGATCAAAAGATTACAGCGTTGTCCTTTTAATTAAACTAGACATCTCAGTAAATCACAGTAATGCAATGCGTTGTAATGTAATACTGAAATAGCTTCTACCATTGCTACTGACCTGGAGAAACACTCCTACAACAGCAAGTCCGTCAGGCTGGCTGGCAGCTTCACCAAAGCTAGCGTACCTTGTGTTCCAGTGCACCAGATGGAGCTGGAAAAGAAGAAAAGAAAACAGGACAAAGCCATTCATAACTAGATTATTCAAAGATTCGTCCCTTTTCAGAGCCCTGGGACGCCTGTCAGTTCTGTTCCCTTAGCTTTAGGACCTTTTGTAGAGTGGTTTAGACCAATTGTAGAGTTTCACGCCTGAAGGCTTCTATTCAGTGAAAAGCAGATAGCCTATGTGGATAGAAGTGAGTTTTGTTCAAAGAAAGAAATTGAACTTTTCTCCAAATGTGCTTTTTTGGATGAAGCTAGTGGAAAAAGACTTGATGGTGCCAGACCAAAAGACTTGAAACACCATTTTGGGAACTTGTTTCATAAAATTGTATTAAAGAAAAACAAATTTGCTTGCAGATTGGAGTTTTAGTTATGCAAACATCTCTTGGAGGCAGAGCTGCTCTACAGGCAGAAATAAAGTTAAACCTCAGTGAGCGGAGTCAAAGAATCACAATTTTTTGGAGCGCAGATTAGCTAACTGGCAAACTTGGACGGCAAAATCAGGAACTCTGGTCAAAATATAATAAAACATATGAATACCATTGACTTCTTTCATTCATTCATGACCATTTGTGATCTTGGAAAGTCAGCAGCTAGCTAACTAGCTTACCTAAATAGCTATAGGCTAGTTTGAACTTGGAAGGCAGCCAGGCAAACCAGTTTACCTGGATAATTTAGTATGGCTAGATTGCATTTTTTTTAGTTAGTAGGAAGAGCTTGTTAATTTTAGCTACCTCTTCTCTTACCTCTTGCCTTTTTCACTGCTTCAGCCTATCGTTCCTTAGCCGAGAAAAACTGGTTCTTTGGCTCTGCCCATTGAGGTTTAACTCAACCAATGAGATTATTTCTGCCTCCAGAGCAGCTCTGCAGAGCAGCTCTTAGCATAACTAAAACTCCCATCTGCCATTTACTCATTATCACCTCAAACTCTCAAAAACAAAAGTAGCCATGTAAATATTCCAGGATGTGTATGATGGTTCAGTGGGCCGTTACCTCACAAGGATACTTGGTCCCAGCGACAGTGTGTTCAGAGCCTCTGTCGTCACACGCTCCCCAGTGGAAATGAAACTGCTTGAGCCTGTAGATCCCTGAGATGGGTCCGTCTTCCAGAGCTGTAGACCAAACAAACAACACCCATCCATTAAACCCACACTGATTTAGAACGACACATTTTGTACAGCCTCCCTGAGATCATCATCATGGATGATCATAGTTCTTTGAGTTCTTTGATTGCGTTGAGTTTTGTTATACAGCGATAGAACTGCCCACACACACACACACACACACACACACACACACACACACTTAAACGCACAAACACGTATGGATCAGAGACAGACAGACTCCCTATGAAATGGAGGCAGACTCAGTTCCTGTTGTGTAATCCCTGGTCAAACTAGGGACGGGTGTTGCAAATTATCATCCGCTATAAACACTATGATACTTGCATTGGATAGCTGTTCTTAGTTTGTCTATGTATATTGTATCTGTCCCTATCAAATAAACCATAAATAATAATAAACTGAAGGTTAGATTCAGTCCAAGATGATGTCCAGGTATTGTTAACATCAAACCTCCCCTCTGCGTTACATAAGGGATCTATTTATACAAAGTAGTCGATGCAGTAGCAGATAATCCTGTATATTGTTCTATTTCCAGCCCTGTGTCAGTCAATGCTGATGCCAGAAACGCACTGTCCTCTCCAAACAGGATATTTGCTTCACAACAGTTGGCTTCACATGATAAGAAGGTGGAGAATTGATCTTGAAGCAAACCAGCAGGAGGGTGTGCATGTCTTAAGTGGGATTACTTTGCACAAATAACATTAGCTATATACTGAACAGTGCATATAGAGAAGCTGTGATATTATTTTTTCCACTGTGCGCACACAGGATGCATGACTATGACAGCAGGCATATCTCTTATTGGAAGTTCATGAGAAATAAGCACAGTAAGGATGACAAATACACCTTATCTAAGAGTATCTTAGCAATAATTATGCAATTATTTTCTATTTTTTTATCCACTTGAAGCAACCATTGTGCAACCATACATTTCAATATTCTAACTCAGATCAGTTAAGGACATGCAAAAAGCTTTCCAGCAACATGGAAACAACCCCACTTAATATTTAACAGTATGAAGCTACCCTTGTTTCATTAGTTTGTCTTTATGCCTAAAAAATCAATCATCTTTCCTGACTTTGCACTGCTGCTTAGGGATTTTACAGTCTAATCTAAATGCGATGGGACAGGCTCAGCGTGACTGAAGAGTGCAAATATATTTAATCATGCAATTTTCATTAAAAGGAGAGTCGGATCACACTTGTTTTATACGGTCACTAAACACATTCCTATGCACCCTCGACACATTAATGGTTAACTAAGATCTGTTTGCAAGAAGTAACCTTCGTTTTTCGGCTTTTGACCTCATCGGGAGTCAAAAGAGCCGGCGTGGGAAAGGTTTACCAGGGGTTACATTACCAATTCAGTCACTATTGTCTACATGTCTTGTGCGTGGGTTTTGAATGGATCTCCTCCACACTATTCCCAAGACGCGTCTGTTGGCAATTTTCTTTTATTAAACAAATGCTGTTTAATAGCCTGATAAAAAATGATAAAACAGCATTTTTGCATTTTTTGCTCAATATTGCTGCGGTCCTATAAGGTGCCAAGTTATCTGGGGCGCATCCCTGTCTCGTGCATTAATATTAATATTAATATTGCACTAAATGGAGCTGCTTGAGCCTTGAGATGGATCCGTCTATAGAGATGCAGACCAAACACACAACAGCCATCCATTAAAACTGAATGACGCATTGTGTACTGCATCCTTTAAATCACCATGGGGCCTTGATTGCCTTTAGATTTATAACAGTATTGAGTCCTATAACTCTATTATGGCAACTTTCAGTTAGACTTTGAACGGAAAACAAAAAATACTGTAGCAATAATTGGATATACTGAGAGGAAAGAACGTGTTTTCACCAGGTTCACAGAAAATATGAAGATGCCAACTCACATTTCTCAATCAGAGCGCGGAGAGACCACCTCAAGCCACACACTGAGCTGTCTGCATGAATAAAATATTAATGTTACACTAACTTGAGCTGTCGGTCTCATCAAGGAAGGTCACTTGGAAGGAATGTCCGTTGTTGAGGATGTCGAGGGAGGTGGAAGGGTCGTACTTCAGACTGAGCGGCTTCAGCCCGGCGTCGTATGATGCTTCGCCAGGTACGATGTCAATGGGAGACTGGCGGGGTCCGTTGGCAATAGGGAAGTTATCAGCCCATTTCTCTGGTCCTAAAAATGACATAAGGATGGAATGTTTATTGTTAAGATATGGATTTCATTCATGAGATCAGTTGCAGGTTTTTGTGGGATGGTGAGGTGGTTAAAACGCGCAAAATATAAAACCCCCAAAGAGGAATGAATTAAAATCTCTGCAATGACTCATGCACGGACGCGCGCACGGCCACTGTCTTTCCACTCATTCAGCACTTGCTCGCTGACATGCGTGGTATTATAACAGGTCCCACTCTATATTAACGCTAGGTTAAAGCCTATGCGTATTCTAAAAGTGCCTCACCGTTGTCCGTTGCGTATCCCCATGCGTGAGACATTGTTACAGTTTGGATCTATGGGTATCTAGAGCTGTAATTCCCCTAAAGTGCGTCGTCCCCTGGTGCGAAACAGCCAGTGTCCTCCACTTGACAGCTGACAGAGCTTATATAGAGAGTCCCCGGTGAGCGGCCGTGTCCCTCAGGCTGGTGGACTCGGCCACATGATGTCCGCGCAATGACCGGGAGGAGTTTAGATGCGCCGCAATACTGCAATACTGTGGATCAATGAGGATCTCTCTCTCTCTCTCTCTCTCTCTCTCTCTCTCTCTCTCTCTCTCTCTCTCTCTCTCTCTCTCTCTCTCTCTGCAGTATATAGTCTTCATTGAAATGCGTGGGTGAGCTGGTGGAGGTGGATATTCCCTGATTACCATGTGCTTGCAGGGCGCATTTCCACCTCTCAGTCGGCAGGTTTAACTGCAGGCTATTGACAGGATTGGGAAGTAACGGGATTACAGTAGCCGTCTGACAGCCAAACTGATCCATACTGCCTTAAAATAGCCGAAAAACAGTTAGCCTATCGCATTAAAAAAAGAAGTACAGCAATAGAATGAAAAACATTTAGAATGATAAACTATGCAGATATCTCAGAAAAGGAACATTATAATGAAAACACTAATAAGGCACGATAAACTCACTGTAACCTCACTATTGAGATCCACATCAACTTTAAGTCCTTTAGGAATAGCTATTGCAGGAATATTATAATGATTTTTCGTTAAGGATAGCCTGCTTTTGAAAAACATCACATGTAACTTGGATTACTCGTTGATTTCTTGTTTGATTATTAAGAAAGTTGTTTGAGTGGAAAAGGCAATTTAAATGGACACAAATAGGCTATCATTTTAGCCATCTTGGAAATGATAGTTGTAGATAATAATAATAAAACCAGCTAATTCAAACGGTGATTTGACTTCAATAGGCCTAGGTATGTGCAAAATAATGACAATGTGTGATGCCACTCCATAGCGTAAACCCCAATTGATAAGGGCCGTGTGCCTTGTTACAGGGCAGTTATGTCATGTGTGCCTGCCTGCAAACACTGTATTTGGGTTGGGGTGCTTCAGTTACAGAACGGTTTCTCCAACTCCTATAGGCTAGGTGACATTATGGCCCAAAAGCTGCACCGCCCAACGTGGGGCTCGAACCCACGACCCTGAGATTAAGAGTCTCATGCTCTACCGACTGAGCTAGCCGGGCCGATAACGGAAAATTACAGTAGATCAATCAGACCAATTGGCTATTAAATTGTATATCAACATATACACTATTTAATTACAATAAAACTATGAGTTTATACAAAGTTTTTACTCTCTGATAGACAATAGACGCTTATATGCCTGTTATTACACTGCAGTCATGTTTATAGGCTACAATTTGTGCATCCTCATTGATCCCACACTGTCTGTTGTTGTAGCCTATATGGACGCAAGGGCGCGGGTTTGATTTCAACTCTGGGTTGAGGAGCGGGCATTCATTCAGACGCACGGCTGAAGCAGCATATCAATCAATTTCATCCTTCTCCTAATACTAAGGAGAACATGTCCCCCTGTCTCCTCCCACATCTATGAGTGCATGCATAATGGGAAGCCTAGTGACTATCTGTTTCCATCTTTCATGTATGATACAGCTCTCTAAATATGGCCATTGCTTCTTCTTTCTCGGTTTTGCACAAGGTGATAGAAGAAGTGTGAAGTGATGAACACAGGAGTCACTCTGTGCACTGCGGCGATGTGAAGCTGCCACCTGCTGTTTACCCATGAGACTACAAGGGCTTGTAGTCCAAAGGCCAGTTCAGAGGTATTGTTGTGTGTATTTTTATAGGCTACTTACTTTTTACTTCTAAAATGAAAATAAATACACGTTATTCTTTGTCATAGTTAACTTTAAATTTTCATCTAAGTAACAATCAGTGCAGTTTTATAATTTGTTTTAGGTTTGGGCTGAGATGTCATTATTATTATTATTATTATTATTATTATTATTATTATTATTATTACTATTATTATTATTATTGTTATTGCAGTTGTTCTTGTGATTGTTATTTATGATAAAGAACTATAGTAATCCTATACATTTTAGAAGGATGATACTATACAAATATCACAAGAAAACTTTATAATGCAGTGAATATAGGTAAAATAAATAAATAAATAAAATACTACAGAAAATCCTATAGTAGCATAATACCATCATACCATAAAGTACATAACAGTCACCACAAACCCAAGTATTGTGCTGTCAGTGTTTTACACCCTGTAGCCTATATTACAATCTGCAATCTGTACAACAGTTTCATCTTCCCTGTGGAAACCTCCACACCTCAACAGGGAACTGGACCTATAACCCTACAGACAACAACTCCGCCCTCCCGGCACACCCTTGCGTCCATATTAAGCGCTTTAAATCGACGATTAGGCTGCGGACGCATTCCAACATATATCGATACTTCCTTCTGCTCCCCTTTTCTTAGTTTTTAGGCTAATCTTGACGAAAAATAATGATAATCAATACCATAGATCATTTAAACTTGTATATAATCTTTAATTTCTCGCTGTGTTTAATTTGAGCGATCTTTCGAGACAAAGAAAATAAAAAAAAATGAAATGGAATCACTGTTGATAATGTTGGAACTCAACGACTGTCGCACGCAAATGACGTCACGAAGTGGGCACACTTCAGCACATGAGGACATCAACACCAACTAGTTCTCTAACAAGGTCTGTCTTTGTTTTTATTTTTTATGTTAACATTTAAATTAGCATACGCGCATATTGTTTCGCGTTGTTTTGCTAAAACGTGTTACTAAGCAACTGTATTCGACTTTATCAGAAACTGTCTGTCCTTCCTGTTTAATAACTGGTTTGAAGTAGGGGCAGCGTTACACACTCTGCTCTTAACACGCAAACCCATATACATACTCAACATACTCCATAACTAAAGTTACATACTGGGTTATAACATTTGTAATTTTGTGGCTGACTAGTCGTTTTTTGCCTTATTCAGAGTAATGGGGATAAAGGTAGACTCATTTAAATGTATTCTCCGACAGGCAGGTCATAAGGCTTGACTCCTGGGTTGATTATACACTCAGTGGTCACTTTATTAGGCACACCCCCACTTTGCCTTCAGAACAGCCTGAATACATGTCTTAAATCTTTAAATGTTTCGAGGCCAAGTACGTAGCTAGGCCCTTGTTTACTTCTCTGAGGTGTGTAGCCTTCTTGTTAGACATGCTCTGACTTTGTATGTTGACCCATACGTACAGTATATGCATGCAATAAAGAAGCCGTACTCTTGGACTCTCCTAGCCTGAACTGAGTCCTGATTTCCTCAGCAGTTTCTTGATCCATCACTCAGTTCCTGCAGATTTAGTGCTTCATGCTACGTACCATCCTGTCCCAAATCCACCTCATCCCAAAGGCACTCCGCTGTGCCGGCCATCGGAGTGAAGTAAAGTCACTGTCATGTTCCTGGAACTATCCTGAGACGATTTGTGTTTCATGACTTGGTGCATTATCCTGCTGCACGTATCCATTTGAAACAGAATGACCATAAAGGGATGCATCTGGCCAGCAACAATGTTGAAGTACACTGTGGTGTTCAAACGCTGCTCCATTGGTACTGATGTGTGCCAAGAAAACATTCCCTTCACCAGCCTGTACTGTTGACACCAGGCAGGAAGGATCCATATATTTGTGTTGTTTCTGCCAAATTCTGACCCTGCCATCAGCATGTTGCAACCAAGGATGGAAGTAACTCATTACATTTACTCACATTGCTGTAAAGTAGCTTTTTTGTGTACTTTTTTTTTTAAACTCTGTGATATTGTACTTAGCTACATTTTAAATCACATCCATTACAGAATACACATTTTGTGTCTTTCCACAAGCAACAGAAACTGGACAATCATAAATTGGCCAATTGTGGAGCCATTCACAGAGATCGATCAGTCAGCAAAAAAGAGTAATCTGGCTTTACTTTGTGCACTTTCCCATTATTCCTCCTGACCAAGGATGGAAGTTAACTAATTACGTTTGCTCTTGTTATGGTAATTGGGCAGCTTTTTTATGTACTTTTACTTTTTTGAGTATTTTTAAAAGTCAGTAGTTTTACTTTTACTCAAGCATGTTTTTGTACTTCACTACATTTTAAATCACATCCATTACAGAGTGCAGATTTTGTGGCTCTCCATAAGTGACAGAAACTGGACAATCGTAAATTAGCCAACTGTGGAGCCATTCACAGTGAACGGTCAGTCAGCAAAGAAGAGAAGAGTAATCTGGCTTTACTTTGTTTGTGCACTTTATTTTGTAATTTCCAAATTTTCCAATTAAAAGAATCTAGTTTGAACTCTTTCCTCTCATCGTTGTAGGACCACATGGAAAAGATCACAGCTAACAACGTTCTCTTTTCTAAAAAGTAACTCAGTAACTTTAACTCTGAGTACATTTTAAATGAGCTACTTTTTACTCAAGTCGATTTTTACACCGGTAATTTTACTTCTATTTCAGCAAAATTTCAGCAAAGTAACAGTGCTTCTACTTGAGTGGGATGTTTTAGTACCCTTTCCACCCCTGGTTGCAACAGAAACCAGGATTCGATGCACCAGTCAATGTTTTTCCACTCTTCAATCATCTAATTTTGGCCATCATGTTCCCGCTGCAGCTTCATCTTCTCGTTCTCAGCTGACAGGAGTGGAAGCCGGCGTGACCTTCTGCTGCTGCAGCCCATCTGCTTCAACCTTTAAAGAGTTGTGCGTTCTGAGCACAACTGTGCGTTTCCACCCACAGCACCGCAGCTGACAGGATTTGTTTTGCTTATTGCACCATTCCCGTTAAACTCCAGACACTGTTAGTGCATGAAAATCCCAGGAGGTCGGCCGTTCACAAACAATCCTACCGCGTTCAAAATTGATTCAATCACACGTATTATGTATACTAACATTTAGTCGAACAGTAACCGAACCTCTCGACCCTGTCTGCATGCTTTATGCTTTGTGCTTTATTCATACGTGACTCACTGTCTGGAGGAGGGAGCTGTTTGAGAGAGGTAAACAGAGAGGTGTAACTAATGAAGTGGCCTCTGAGTGTAGGTGGAATAAAGGAACGCCCTCAATATCTGTCTCGCTTAGAAGAGTGGTGAGCTGGTGCGATCGATTTGTAAACAGTCCCTGAAAGGAAGAAAGCAAGCACAGCACTTGTGGGTTTGAAACCAGTGAGCGAAAAGCACAGGATGAAACACTGTCCATGGCATAGAAAGGAAAACTGTCACATGCACTTATTCAAGACGATCGGTGTTCTCTCCCTAGGTAAACATGGCGAAGAATAAACAAAAAGGGAAGAAACAGAAGAATGTCTTTCAAGTGGCAAACAAGCAAACGAAGCACAAGAATAAAGCAAAACCCGTCACGACAACACTCAAACACGTAAGCAGCGGTTATGTCTTTTTTTGGTATGCATTTGTTCGTAGCAGTTGTTGCACATGCTCTAGCATAATTTGTGGCTTCACAGATCAATGCAGTGAAAAACGAGAAGGTGGAGAGCCTCAATCAGATCTTCACAGAAGTCCAGAGGGATGTGAAGAGCGTTTCCAAATCTGTTGCTCCTGAACCCAAGAAACCAGCAAAGGTAAAGGTGGAGCCTTATCATCAAAGTTGCAGACATTTTAAAACTCTTATTGAGCATTCAACATTTTGATTTTTTTGTAAAACTTTGTCTTATTAGGTTGTCAGAGAGCCACCAAAGGAATCTGTAAACGTGGACAATGCTGCCCAACTCTTCTCTCAGCTATAACCGAATATGGCAGTGTCACAAATACTGAGGACGAACAGAGCGACCAGCGATGTCTCTGCATGTTGGAAATGTAAAATAATAGAAAGAGTCCTAAATGAACTACCAACTCACTCCCCACGTATTTAGACATTTGATACCAAAATGAGGAGTGCAGATGATGTACTGAAAAGTGGAAGAGGTTGCATGTATGATAGTAAAATGATTTGAAGCATCCAGCATATTCAATGCAAAAAAATGCGATCAGTCGACAGCACAGCATGGTGTACTGTCACTTGTGATATTGTGTCCAGATGATGGCAGACTTTTGTTTTATGAAAGAGTAATATTCTTTTGTTTAGAAATCTTATATTTAAGCTTATTTTGCTCTCTATATTAAAAGGTGTTAATATGGGTGTCTGGTTCTCACAGTTCTCTTGAATCAATATTAATTAAAGGTAACCGATGATGGTTATTTGCAAAATAGATCATTGTCAAACAAATTATATAACCATTGGCAGTACATTATAGCCTCCATGTAATACACTGCCAGGGAATAATTTTTCCCCCATCTTTGCTGCGTTTGATGCCTATAGCAGGGATTTCTTAGGTTCAAAGTACCTCTGATTTAGTGCAAACAAAGGCACAAAGGAGATCATTGGGGCTGCTGTTTGTAATGGTGAAAGTGTTAACAAGCATCAGTGTTACCTATTTTCCTCAAAACTAAATTCACAGCACTTAAATGAGAAAACCACACATGTAGCATCCTTAAGTATCTAATATTGATTATTTACAGTGATCAATTCATTCTTGGTTTGTCATGCACACAGATATGTTTGAGCATTATTCTGAGTTTTCACATGATCATTTTATTAAGAGTGCAACTGAGGATGAACTATAGATTTTCCAGCTGCACCTGCGGGCGGTGGGCTGTTTATCAGTATGCTGCTGGTGCTTCCTGCAGCAGCAGCCTGACATCAGAGGTCATGGGTATACCAGTGCCCAGCTGATTGCTTGTCTCCGTGGCGACTTCTGACTGAGTTAGGTGGTCAATAAATCTGGAGCAGGCTGAAAACCTAAGTGAGATTGGTAAACAAACCCAACACTTGACTGTCTTGACTCTGCCAGGAAAACGTATAAATAAGCAAACAAAATGTGATTTTTAAGGTTAAATAAAGATGAAGATGGCGATAAAGATAAAATGAGTACTGTGTTTACTTAATGGATAGATTTAATACAATATTATGCATAAATAGGGGAAGATAGCCTGTATTATCCAGCTGCTCAGTGACCAAGAGTAGATTATTATTCTATTGGGTATAAGCTTCCAGGTTTAACTGTCTTACTGTGAAGCAGAGTGTTGCTGAAAAAGTGCAGCAAACCTTTCTAGCAGGTTTGGGACATTCATGAATTGAGCTGCATGGTAAATTCCAATTCAGTTCCTGGAGTTAGAATTGGAATGTCACCCATCTCCAAGGAAACAGAATGTGAATTGAATTGGAATGACAGGAAACAGAATTGTATTCCATTAAATTCCATGAAATTCCACTTCTAAGAGAGTTTGTCTTGACTTGCTAAACATTATGAATCAAACATTATGAATAACATAAAAGACAGTTAAACAAATCAAATGCATTCAATCATAATGTATGTATTACGATTACATGTTATGCATCAAATACCACCTGAAAGGCACTTTTAACATTTTATGGTATTCAGTATTGATAATATAACACTGGGAAGTTAAAACAAAAAACATGGAATTTCACAATTTCATCCCAATTCAATTCCAGTTCTGTTTCCTGCAGGTTTTTTCCAAATTCCAATTCCTCAGTTGAGTTGGAATTGGGTTCATTCATGAATTGACCCCAACCCTGCTTTCTAGGATCAATAAAAGTTCCAAAAAGACGGCAGAATCACAGGAAAGCTCACCAAATAGGACAGATTTGCTCTGAAATGCGTTACACCAATGCCTTTTGGGCAGAGACATTTATTTCTTATATAGAGGAAAAGGTTTTCAGCGGGAAATGATAGGCGAGGAGAATGTAGCAGATGCGGTGTTAAGGTGTCAGCCCGCAAGCAGGTGCTTCCCACTGTGATCCAGATGGCTGCACCAGAGCACAGGCAGTGGGGTGGCACACACTGCACACCCCGGGGAGAGAGATATCATGCCAACACACACACACACACACACACACACACACACAGGATTTTGAACGTAATCTACATGAGCTGGTAGGGGGTAGCAGGATCCGTGGGTGGGTTGTGTGTGTGTGTGTGTCGCCAGAAAGTGTTGCTGTTCATCTTTATTGTACAGAAAGTCGTAAAGGATAGAAGAAGTTCTGCTGCTTATGCTCAAACTTATTCCTTTTATTCAGCTTCATACGAAGAAACGTCAAAACTTTTCTCAGTAGCCTACGTCTCACTAAACCTAATGCCAAGGAGAGTCAGTCAACGCCAGCGCTAATGATGTTATGCTCCATAATTAAAAGTAAACAACAGAGAATTGATTTTCATAAATTAAATTCGCAATTAAAATCGTGTCTTAAAGAAAAAAAAAATAAAATAAAAACTCCCAGACACATTTGATTGAAGTTGATTAGTCAGATGGTTAATTGAATGTAATCTAAAGTGACGTTTTAGACACCCACCAAAGTTGAAAACGTCCACAAGATGGTGCTCTGGATGGGCTTATCATTATGCACAGTGACAAGCAGGAGGGTAGATGTGTGTGTGTGTGTGTGTGTGTGTGTGTGTGTGTGTGTGTGTGTGGGTTGGGGACAGAGAAAGAGATGTGTTAGGCTCGCTGAATGCCAATAAGAGGCTGAAGGCCCATTTGCAGTATGTCACTCCCACTGCACAGCTGGGTTTTTCACTCTGACAGGACTAGCAGCAAAAGGTTACAGCACCTGCCCTTCTCCCTGTGACAGCAATAAGAATCACTGTGTGAGACAGAGGGAGAGTGTATGCATGTGTGTGTGTTGCTTGCTTGCGTTTGCCTGTGCAGATTTGCTTTCAGACTCATTTTAAGTCACTGCACATTTTAAGACACAAGCCTCTCCTGGACATTGATGTTGCAAAGACTTGAGGTTGATAGACTCTTTTCTTGCACTTACCCTATTCCACGTTTTAAAAGTACTGCTGTAGATGTCATGGACGTCAACTTTGATGTCCAAATGAAATATTTTTCAATATTAATAGTAAATGCTCTAGTTCTGTTATCTAACAGCCCAGTCTTATTTGTTCTGTCAAGGCTCAAAAGAGTGTATGGTGAACTATTCAAAAGCCGAGCACTCTCGATTTAAAAGAGCCATGTGAATTTGCAATTGTCTGAAGGTCAGAAAGCCATTCAAACTATAAATTAGTCATGATGAAAAGTATAAAATTATTAAAATTAAATATAAAAGTTATCTTGACATGGCAGGTGCACAAGGGTTTACTGCACTACACTGCAACGTGAGATTTGGGTAGGGATGGACGATATACTGTATATCGAAATTCAATATATCGCAATACAGAAATGTGACAATACGTATCGTGGGGCAGAAAAATGAATTGTGATATTAGCTCCATTTTATTCTGCTGTAGTAATCACAAATGAGATGGCTTGCCCATCACAATTTCACAAGCTCTCCATCCAAATTATATTATTTGCACTTTGTAATGACATTTTTACATTGTTGTTTACATTCTAGCAAGCCAATGCCACCGCTAGAGAGATTTGTGGCTCAGAAATAACATAATTCTGCACAGTCAGACTTTGTTGTCATTGAACAGTTATTCATTACATCGTATCGAATCGTGAACCCTGTATTGCATATTTGGGGCAGTGAGTGTTACTGATATTGGGTATTTTTCCCCAGAACTTACATTATCATCACTGAAAGACATGATGCAACTTCTTAGAATTAGAAATGTAATTTCACTATGGCCCTGTTTTCTCCATTTTAAGAGCCACAAAGTTTAAGTTTCAGCAGAACAGGAGAGAAAGCCACTGCATGTGCTGTGAGTTTATTAGCGATAGAGTGGGGAGATACAAAGGTGTGATATATTGCTAGATGGGGATCATTTGAGTCCTTCCCAGATCCTCCTTTGCTGTCTTGAAACGGTGGAACTCTAATAAGGGTAAACACACAGTAGCCTGTCTGACCAATTTTCTCTTGGTTGTTGTTGTCTTGGTGAAAAACAGTTTTTTTGCACTTTACCTTCTTCCAATTTTACAAGGATTGATACAGACGTCAGAGATGTGACGTGTAAATGTTGGTGCCCAGTGAAATATTTCTTGAAAGCAATAATAATTACGCTGGTTATGTTAAATAATGAGACCCTCAAGTTTTGATTTATTCAACCAATACCAAATTAGACTTGGGATTTCCATTTAAGGGGAAGATACAGCATTGGTGTCAAATTTAAGATTGTTTTCATTTTGCAAGTAGAAGTTGTAGAAGACATCACAGTCCCGCCCACACTGTTTGATTGACAGGTGATCTCTGGGAAGTGCATTGCAGAAACACCACAGCAATGAGCGCTTATCATCAAAGATGGAGCAAAAATAAAAAACAAACATAGATTTTGAGGATTACCGCTTCATATTGATTGACGATTTCAACCTTTAAAATCTTTTATGCTTTACTGATAACCTTTAAATAATAAATCATTCCCAAATGATCATGATTGGTCAACAGTTTTGATTTTTTTCAAAGTTTCCACCTTTAAAAAGCATTTTTATCTTTGATCCTCAAGTTTCTCTGAACAGAAAATCCCAAATTTGGAATTAGGACCGAGCAAAACTGGTTTAATTCGCTGCTCGGGAACGACCGACAGAAGCTTATAGGTGCGTGCCTCGTTTCTGAACCGAGCCAAGAACCCCCTCAACTGCATGTCACATGTCTGGATCCGAACCAAACGCCAAAACAAACAAACCCGAGCCTCTGCAGCTCTATTTTCCATCTGCAACAAACCACCAGAGCGTCAAGCGACTGCAAGCTGTTTGGCTCATAGGGAAAGAAATAGGCTTTACACTTGAGAGAACACAGAGCAATAGAGTTGCTTTTTTAATGGGATCCCAGGCACGTCGCTCGGTCGCCGGTGAGGTTCCACCTGCAGGAAGGTTGGCTTGTGACTGGGGGACAGGAGAGGGAGGAGAGAGGCGTGCGGCTCGGGGGAGATTTGGAGAGGAGTGTATGCATGCATGTCAGCGGAGTGGAGAGGAGAGAGGGCTTTTTTGGTACACCTGTCAGACGCATGAACAAAGTACATCTGTCCCCCCCCCCCCCCCCCCCCCCACCTCCCCTCCCTCTCCTTCGTCAGATGTCACTGTCTAAAAACACAGCCTTCTAAAAACACAGCACACTTATTTCTGCCTGTCTCTGCCTCGCTGTCTCTTTGTGTTTCACACATGTATGCACACACACAGACAAAAACACACACACATATATACACGTAGGCCTGCATACGCATTTGACAGACAGTAATTTGTCATTCGTTGATTCACCTGCCCGTTCTCTTCCACAACAGTTGCTGTATCCTTTTTCTTGCAATGAGCCTGCCCAATTTTATAGTGTGGTGGGAAGGGCAAGCGGTGGCTTTGCTGCAAAACATATTCATCTTAACAAGTCTAGTATTGAGTCTTGCAATCTTATTTCTCTCAGAACAAGTGGATTTTCTGCCTTGTTTCAAGATATTGACACATTTCCCCCAAAATCCCTGAAACAAATGCATTGTGCATTGGAAACGAGGAACTATCTCACCCTGTTGGCTGAATTTTCTCTTTTTTTTTTTTTAGCTTGTTTTATGTGAAAAATTCCTTCTTACATAAGATTTTATGACGTTTGAGACTGATTGACTTGATAAGATGGAACATTTTTGCTGAGATCTGTTACTGATGTTTCATTCTTCTCATGCAACCTATATAATATACCAGAGAAAGTTGTCTCATTTTCCTTCATTAATTGTAAAAAGATTTATGAGTTGTTGTGTGGTTGCAGTGTTTTGGTACACTAACACTGTATACCAGCATCATCAAGTTTCTTTGTTATTTCAGCATTTTTGTCTCCTTACATAACTCTCTGCTGTTTACTGTTTAGACCCATTTGCATGTTACAAACAGTGTTTTTGGGTTGTGGTAATGGTCTAAAAGAGAAGTTGGCCTGTAGTCACGGTGTTGAATTCCTGCGCTGGCTCGGAAAACCTTTGGCAAGGAAGTGAAGTAGTGATGCTCCCTCCTCCATCAACAGCCATCAAGGTGCCTTTGAGCAACGTAAATCCCAGTTGTTCCAGTGGAGCCGCAGTACAGTACAGTACAGGAGAAAATAGTAGTACTACTTCAAGATATGAAGGAGTGTAATTATGAATGTAAATGTATGAATGAGTGTATGAATGTGAAGCAGGATGGTGTGCTGAAAAAGATCATGCAAGCTCAGCAAAACCCTTCCCTGGATAAATAAAGATGAAAACAAAAATTAATTGTGCTTCTTATCTCTCAGCTCCAATTGGCTCCAATACAAAAGCTGTAAGTCTGTACCAGGTCTGCAGTTTGTGTCTGCATTGATATTTAATCATGCAAACCTTTGTTGTTTTCTTGTATTATCCAGCACAGTGTCTTATAGAAGAAAAGGCTTGCTTTTAGAAGGGATTACCAGCAGCTAAGGCTGACTTGGGATCAGCTTTAACTGCCATGCAATGCTTTGGTTAAAATGGAAAAGCTGACCTCATTTACATTTTAGGCATTTAGCTGATGCTCTTATCCAGAATGACTTAGAATAAGTGTAACAGTAAGAATAAGCTTTAAACCTGCAATAAGCGATACCTTATGACCAATCCTGAAACTACCGTGTGCTATGTGGAGATTTCATTGAAACATAATGATATAAACCAATATCTGCACAGCAGCAGCTGTGTTGCTGTTTTCACCTCTTTTCTAAAGCTTGTTGTCAAATTCCACTCCGGAACGAAGCTCCTCCCGGTCGGTTCAGTAGGTTTACATTTACTCCTCCCTCGCTGTTTAAAAGCGGCTCTCCCTCCCATTCCTGAAAAAAATTCTCGTAATGGTGGAATCGATAAAGCGAATGAGTAAACTTGTTCAGCTAGTAAACTTGCTGCCTACCTCTTCACTTGTCATTGTGGGACATGTAACCTTCAGCGGGAGAAAGATCTGTCAAAGTGAGACTGGTAACCGGTGACACTTCTCCATGGTACGTTTAGCTTAGCCGTTAGCCTTTATGCACGGTGCTTTGCAATGTTTGTCCTTGGTAGGCCTCCGTAGTGCAGTGGCTTTGCTGTGTGTTATTTACAAATGTGTTGCGGTTTCTGTCGCCCTCTAGTGGTCAGACAATTTTGCTTATTGCAGCTTTAAGATCACAAACATGACAAGCAAGGGTCAAAGCCATAAATATAACAACAAAAAAAATCTTGTATCCCTAGAATTACCATGCATGATAGAGAAGTTGCAGATGAAGAAATAAGATTATTTTATTCATATATTTTTTCTAACAAGACAGCAGCATTTTGAATGTAAGCAGAGGAGGACAGTATGGGAGACTGGCATGTGATTCTGGGGAGAAAGGAGAGATGTGAAGTGTTTGTTGAGGCTTCAGGTTACGATGGAAGATGGGGAGAGAGTCTGCTGTCCTGACTGAGGTGGGGAGGTCGTCGTACCGTTGGGGATCCAGGAGGTGGAGGAGCTGAGGCCCTTTGGAGGAGCAGCGGGGACGTTGCCGCAGGGAAAGGGAGAGAGTCTGGCTGCACCGTAGCCTGGAGGTAAGGTGGTGCACCTCCCTCAGCAGCCTCGCACGCCAGCACCAGGCTTGTGAATTTCATTGTAATATTCTGTATTTTTGTTCAGGCTCCAACTTCCTGAAACAGCATGCAATCTGATATTCAGCACATGAATGGCAACATTACTGCAAAGATAATAGATAACGTGGATGAAAAAATAAGTCCTTCGGGAGTGTTTTAGATGAAGGTTAAAGAAATTGGAAGCCATCAATGTTTCTGCTGGCAATGATTGGAAATGAAGTTGTTGGGGGTAGATGGAGAGTCGTTGCCTTCCACTAGTGAAAGATAATAAAAAACTCCATTAAAATGGTAGTATTTATTGCAGCTTCTAGGCATAAACTACAATATATTCAAGATAGCCGCCCACAGAGACACCATTACAGTCGTGATCAACGCTGTTGGCATTTGGTTGATTACTCACTGTTTGATCTTCCACTATGACTCCAGCAGTTGTGCTGCTCTTTGAATGGAGTGGCTTGATAGATAGGTCTACTTGTCATGTGTCTCGCCATAAATCAAAACAAAACTCCAAACTAACATTCCACATGGAAAATGGACCTTGACGGTGACAAAAGAAATCAAAACTTGTGGAATCAAAAGAAATGAATTCACTCAACAGGGTAGAGGCAGAAATCATACAAAGTAGAACCAAAACATCCAGCGACTGCTTTGATGATCTCTGTCATGCCGTCCTTGTGGGCAGCTATCTCGAATATAGTTTTTACACCTAGAAGCCACGACAAAGTTGAAAACTGTATCTCTTGGCCTCTTCCACTGACTGTTTACATTGGGACTGGCTCTAACAGTATTCTCAAAATAACAATTCACAACATTTTCATATAAATAAATGTCTGTTTTGCTACTATCTGTCATTGATTGATATCGATACAATAGTGAATAAGCCTATATGCACACATGATGAAAGCTTTTACATTTATTCTTTTAAGTAAATAGAAGAAGAACTGGGTAGTTCTGAGCAGCAATAGCCACCATGGCTGAACAGACAAAGAAAAGAGCGTCACCTACTGAAACTCAAACCGCATCAACAGAAAATCCAAGGAAAAAGACGTCACAGTCCCACCCACACTGTTTGATTGACAGGTGATCTCTGGGAAGTGCAGTGCAGAAACACCACAGAAATGAATGCTTCGCACCAAAGATATCGCCAAGTTTGAAAAAGTAAAATGCAGATCTCACAGATTACCACCTTGAAGCTTCTACTGCTTTAACTAACCGCTGGTGCCTGTAATGCAAATCAGTTATTCGAATTCTGCCGGAGGAGAACGGAGGTCTGACTCTTGTAAATTCTGTGTATAAAAGCTGTATTGAATGCAGTTTATCCCTATGAGGGAGCTTTAAAAAAAAAAACCTCTCCTCATTTATCTGAGTATTGTTCATGCCTCCTCGGACCATGCAGATAAAAGGGGGACGGTTTCAACCTGCAGACAAGCAGAGAAAAGATGATGACAGCGGGGCCGGCCTCACCCCAGGGAGGTGAGCGGCCCGGAAGAGCGGTGAGAAAATGGATTTCAGGAGCGGGGCTGTGCACTGAGAAGAGACTAAAATGGAGGAAAGTGGCGGTGCACACAGGTAACATCAAAGACAAGATGGGAGGTGAGGAGGATAAAGGAGAAAGTTGGAGATCGATACGAGGTATCAACAGGAGCAAAAATCAGTGGAGAGGAGGTGTAAGACAAAACCAAATACACATTAGAGAAATACACATTGAGTAGCACTCCTTTTGCCCAATTCATGTCTCAGTTGTATCAAGGATTGCAAATCCCTCTTTAATTTGTCGCCTATCCATCTGTCTCACCTACATAATTAAAATGGATTTTAGAGGTAAAATCAATTGGTAGCAGCTTTCATCTGGATCCCAAAGTCAGTCTGTTTTATGACGTGTTCTTTATATTTTGGACAATTTGCACAAAAAATATTATTCTGCAGCTCAAAGTTATATTGATTAATGATGTTTTTGGTGAGGGCACCTGTTTGAGTCTTAATTTTTATCAGCCATCAAATGAAATGATAAAGTGGAAGATAATCAGATATAGACAACCTATCAAATCACAATCACTAACACAGCCACTAACGTTGCAAGCTTCCCAAGTTTCCTAAGTTCATATTGAAAAATGAAATGTGATGAATCATATACAGTCTCAACACAGTTCTGGCAAGGATCTGGCCTTACTGAATCTACTCAACAGATGTTAAAGTCTTGTAACATTTAGTGTTACTGTACATATTAGATTGACTCCATCTCTTAGGATTCTTTTTACAGCAGATTTTACTTTTTTATTCTGAGAGCAGAGCATTTGTGTTGCATTTAATGTTATTTTCATTTTGCAAGTGGAAGCTATATTCCATAATTGCTGGCATGGATGTACAACTCACTGTGGAATACTGTTGAGTGATTACGCAACCAAAGACCTTTGCGTACAAAATAATTACATTATTGAAGATGATTTCCTCCTTTTTTATTAAATATTGACCAGTGAATTTCGGGACTCATTTTCCAAATTCACATACAGCATTTTGGAATTAAACCCTTCATATTTTATTGCTCTTTTCTTTCAGCAGCCGTTAGTTAACAATCAACATTGAAAATATAATGATCAATAGGACATCTGATACTGAATCCACTGCACAGATGTTTAAGTGTTTAGTCTTGTAAAACCTTCTGTCACTGTGCAACACCTACAGAAAGAGAACACCCATTGACATTACACCAGGCATCATTACTGATTCTCCACATGACAACAGTCCATCTGTGAGCCTGACAGAGAGATTCAGAGCCACAACAGATGAAGTTTTGTCTATATACAATATAACTCATCAATGCACACACTGGATTTCCGCAGTTCTGTCCTCAGAAGGCAATGTAAGTAAATGAACTGTGTGAAAAACCCCATCTGTGCTCCATTTTCAATCTGACACATCTTTGCGTTGGTATTAATGATGTCTCAGACACGTTTGTATAAAGTGTGACATGCACTACAGCATCTTTTTCACAGGAGCTTGCACATCACACTGCTACATGGAATCTCGAAGTTAAAGTTGGTGCAATAACTCTGTGTATGTAGAGGGCATTTTGCAGCTGTTCTGTTGAGATGCAACTGTATAATGAGTTGTCTCCACCACGATTAAACATTTGAAAGACTGAAATCATTAGTTCTCAAATCAAAGAGTTAGATTCAAAATAGCTATATCCATTTAGGGAGCAAATGTCCTGAGGTTTGTCATTCATTATCAGTAAAATATA
The DNA here is from genome assembly GCF_048128805.1 of Centroberyx gerrardi. Classification (NCBI taxonomy): domain Eukaryota; kingdom Metazoa; phylum Chordata; class Actinopteri; order Beryciformes; family Berycidae; genus Centroberyx; species Centroberyx gerrardi. Next base: position 6,583,661 of record NC_136018.1, read on the forward strand.
GAGGATCCAGTGTGTGAAAGTGTGACTATTTTGTCAGCCAAAACTTCAGTTGAGCTACGATCAGTTAAAGTAATAATCTGTATCTATAAATACATGCCTGTTTTGCTACTCTCATTTGCTGATTGGTCTAACACAATAGTGATTCAACCTATACTCAGTTGATGAAAGCTTTTACATTTGCTATCTGGTAGGTCTTTCCTGGGAAAAATCCTCTTGTGCACAGGAAGTGATGCGTTTTGCGTCTCTGGCAGCAGCGACAGTGGTTCGTTTTGGAAGAAACAGAAGAAGAACTGGGTAGTTAGCATGAGCAGCGATAGCCACCATGACCGAACAGACAAAGAAAAGAGAAACTCAAACTGCATCAGAACTGAACGCAGAATTTTTATCATTTTTATAAAAACCTCAGATATTTCTTTTATTTGCCCGGAGAGAGAAGTTCAAACTACTCCTGTGACTGTCCAGTGTCCGCCTCTTAGAACTGTCACCATGGTAACAAACCTTTCCATATTTTCCTCCAACCCTGCATTAACCTTCCCTGTCACTTGTCTTCCCTCTCTAAGCCTCCATGTGACTCACCAGGTCAGAGTGGTGGCAGTGATGCTGGCAAAGGACTTGGACTGTTTTTTGTTTAATCAGCCAAATTGAGACTGTCTGTTGCAAACAAGTCAAAGTCGACCCCTTGATACTCGTCTGGAAGATTGATCTGGTTGTGTCCGGCTGGAGAAAGTGAGGTGATTGCTGTTAAACTTGATCTTTAATGATGGCAGAAAATCAATTCTTCATGTTGCCCTGCTACAAAATAATACCATAATCAAGATTAGCTGGTCCCAGGTGAATCACAGGGCTCTGATTATATTTATTGGATAAAATGTCTGATTTGAAACAGATTATATTTGCTGGATAAATTATTGGATAATTGAATAGTTTCACTCCAAAATGCTGCATGATATAGTTTATATAATATATTCAATTTTGGATAATACTTCAAAGATATACTGCAGGTGCTTACAGCCTCAAAATGTATAGCTGGTAGAAAAAAAGTCTTAAAATTGCTGATTACTAGCGAAAAGTTATTCAAAAATAAGTTTTACTCTCATTTTGTAAGAGCAGGTGTCATATTTCTCAAATGGTGGATGTCTCCTTTTTGAATAAAACTCTTCAATTGATTTTCCACAAGATGAATTCATGAGGCGTTTTACAAACATAGCACCGCCGTGCTGAAGTGGAAAACAAACCTCATTATCCCCCATGACACTTGAAAGTGATTTCAGGCATGTTTGTTTTGAAATTGGAAGGGTAATGCAAGCATTTGACCTTCAGCATTCAGTAATTTCAACTAAGGCAACTTAATCCCATCTCATTTAAAACATCCTTTTTCCCATCAAAACAACAGCAGCCATTCAACAGGTAGACGGCTGCGAATCGATTGCGCCACATCCCTTAATTAAAAAAGTCATTAAATCAGACCGGTGTTCCAGCGGCTGTGATGAAGCTGCAGGCGATCTCTGGTTATCCTTACCCCCATGTTGGTTTCTCCACAGCTCACTCCATCACCTTCCCGTAAAGTCCTCCACATTACCCTGTGCAGCTGTTTAGCAAAATCAAATTATGCATGAAGATAAAATTTAAATTTAGCAGCCCCCTTTGGCATAATGCATGATTTATTGATACTTTGAGGGGACATTAATGTTGTCATTATGATTAAGACTCGTCTGACTCAATTTACGATCGATCCCCGTTCCGTCTCTGATACTGCATCTTTATCATCTTACTGGCAGTTTGCTGGGAGGCTAATCTTGTGTTGGCCACACTGATTGTCAAGCAGTGGGGTTTGTACAGTACAGTAGGCCACTTCCTGTTATGCCTAACCTTTTGAAAGGTTACAGCCTTTCATTTGACATTTTAGAAATGGCCCATTTGCTTCAACAGGCACGTCATCAACGTGTAACATAACTTATTTCTTAGACATGATGCTAAACCTAGAGCAAGAGAAATTAATATCCCAACATTTCATGGGTTGGCACATGGCAGGTATAATTTTTTTCAACGCGTTACCCTCTTTGAAGGTATTTGGTTATAAACTTCCTTATAATGATGAGATACCATTATAGTTCAAGAATATACTTGAAACTAGCCTGTAAATCAAGGAATATTTTATCTCAGGTGACAAAACAAGAACTTGAGTGACACATTTTTTTCCTTTTCTCCAAAAGATATTGATCACTTTATATCTCAGCAGCCTTTGCCCTGCTGTTCTTCTTCTACTTCTGCCCACTTTGCACCAGTTTTCAATAAAAGCTCTTTACAGACACATTAAAATTGCATTTCAGTGAATTGTGAAGTTTGATTGTGAAGCAGCGTAAGTACAGCAGTCTTGTTGATGGGGAGAAGCGTTTTGTTTTGACAAAATATACATATTCCACCACTTATTTATTGTAAAAAAGACTGTGGCTGTGGAGGTAGAGGAGTCATTACAGTCTGAGCAGAACACAGCAGTGATAGTTGCACTGAAAATGTATAACATGGACAGCATCAGACCATCAAAAGCCCTCTTTCAGTATATATGGCATCTGCAAAAAATTGCCCATTATGTCGGTACTGTACTCTCCAGGCACTTTCCTCGCAATTCTTCCTAAGTGCAGAGTAATGCTGCCTCACCCAGCTATAGATAAAAACACATTACATTTTAAGTGTGTAATGAAATTGGAATTTGATGTTGTTATCCAATGTAAGGTTATTAGGTTTCAGATTGAACTGCGGTAATAGTTGTGGAATATTGTCAGAAGAAATTGAATATTTGTTTCACAGAATATTGCATGATGCTCTAAATAAGCACTCGAGCTAATGCAATTTCATGCTTCTGTATATGGGGAATTCATGAAATATCAATTCCGACATCTAAACCAAGATGAGTTAAACTGTTGTTTGTATCATGTTGTTGTTTTAACTCTAGAACTAATCCTAGAGGAGTAAAATTATTGCCTCACCTAAAAATACAGAAGCTACTTTAGAACATTCATGTTTTGTGCAAAAGGTTTTGAAAACGATCTATTGCATGTCCAAATTAGTCTGATCATTGCGTTTGAAAAGGAAAAAAAGAAGGAAACAAAACAAAACTAGCTTAGTGCTAGTTTCAAGCTCGCACCTGTTCTGTCTGTGAAGCTGACCAATATAGCAGCTTAAATATCAAACCCAGGTTTATCAATTGTACATTCAAAATGCCCAATAATTCCCAACATCAAGGCTAAGCTGATGACATCACACAAAAAAAATCAAGAAAACCTAAGGCAACCTGCTACGGCTTAGGTCTTTAATCACATTGCACACCCTCCCCCGCAAAAAGCATCAATAAACTAACTCTCGCTCTGTATCTCTCTCTCTCTCTATCTCTATCTCTCTCTCTCTCTCTCACACACACACACACACACACACACACACACACAGAGCTCCCCTTGAATGTCTCTCCACAGTTATGTCAAGCCTATAGGAAGAAGCGCACAATACTCTGAGAGCTCTAAGGAAAACTCAAGTTGTGGGAGCAAGATACGATTCCAGAGTCACATTGTGCTAATTGCACTTTAATTTATAGAATAATTTATTTTATAGATAGAGAATTTGAGTAAGGACATAACCTATCATTTCTCACTGCAACACAGTTACAATGAGCTGAAAACAGCCGCTCACTTGTAGCCTAAAAAAGCTCCAGTCAATACCGTCAATACTCTGTTTCCTTTTTTTCTGCCACTTGAAGCGGAGAGACATGCAGTGGGGAGATGTGCTCTGGTTGGTCCGTTGATAGCCAATCGCAACGGACAACTTTGCCACCAAAAAAAGCTCATACACCAAACCCAGCACTTAAAAACCCATATGCAGAGGGATTTTCGAAAAATCAATCATCTTTCATTCAAGCCAGTGAAAGCCACAAGGCACGGCTGAAACCTCTTTCCCAGAAAGGAGTAATCAGAGAGACTGTTGTTCCCTTGCTGCTGAGCCACAGTGGGGGGATTTGTCCTTTCTTCTCCTCTCTTATACAATACCATAGTTTAGATCCTCGCCCTGCCTTAGCCACAGCTCCATCATTCCACTCTGCCAGTATTGATTGCACCAAGTCCCTTCAAACAGATGAATGGAATAACCTTCTTTTCAGTATCCATTTCCTTTGCAACTGATGGAAGAAACACAGAGGCTGTTGATAATGTCGAGCCAAAGAAACTGGGTAGAAAGCACAGTCTACGTGGATGTCTGCTCTAGTGATCATGTGCATCGACCGTCAGACTGTCAGCAACCCCTGACAACCGCCCTCATCCCGTCTCCCATCTCCCGTCTCCCATCACCCTTGGTTTGGCCCAGCCAGTCACAACTCGCTCAGAATCAATCAGCAGTGAGATACGGGCAGCCGTCACCGCGGTGACTGATTTTGGCATGCAAGGCTCTCCCTTAATAGACAAAGGGAAAGAGATCAATAGCCAATTTGGCCTTGGAAAGCTAGAATGGATCAAGGAAAATTCATTTTATTCTCCTCTTCTTAGTCTGGACAGCTCAGGAAAAGTATGATGAACATTCATGACTAGTACAGTAAAGAGTGAATCATTCACAGGCCAGGATATGGCAGCTTGGATAAAATAGGCCTATTGTAGTCTATATCCCATTACTTCTTTGTGCTCTACAGATTAGCCTTGGTATGTACTGTATGTGCTGAGAAGAAACAAAATAGCATACAATGAATAAAGAATAGGGATGGGACGATGCGCTTATCTCATGATATGATCCGATACGGGTTTCATGATTCGATACGACCACGATACGATGTAATAAATAAAGGTTCAATGACAATAAAGTCTGACTGTGCAGAATTATGTTTATTTCTGAGCCACACATCTTTCTAGCGATGGCATTGGTTTGCTAGAATGTAAACAACAATTTAAAAATGTCATTACAAAGCGCAAATAATATAATTTGGATGGAGAGCTTTTGAAATTGTGATGGTCAAGCCGTCTCATTTGTGATTACTAGTGGAGCTAATATCACGATTCATTTTTCTGCCCCACGATACGTATTACCACATTTTTGTATCGCGATATATTGAATTTCGATATATCGTCCCATCCCTAATATTAAATGTTACAACTAATTTCTTCTGGCTTCTATATGAATTCCATTCTCTGTACATTTCATTTTCCACTCATGGCAGGTCGTTCCTCCACCGCTGGCAACATTTCCTAACCTTTATTCAAACACATTATAATTAAAGTGTTGAGTCCACAGTCATTTCTCTCTTTTAAAACAAGACGTCACTGTCCTCGCCTTATTTTTGAAAGTTTTGTCACAATGTGAGCGATAATTATGACAGTTTGGACTAAAATGACAATAATTTGTGGCTGTGTGTGAATGGACACCAGCCTCTTGAGAATGTAATTGGTGCAGGAGCGGATTCGGTCACGAATCCTGGAGGGTCCCTTTCTCTCCCCATTCACTGTCCATAATTATAATGTGACAATTCTCTGCACCATGTTATCATTTTCCCATTGAGATGCATAATAGGTTGTTTCCATTAGGAGCCTGTCTCCGCGGAGAATTATCAGGTGGCGAAGCTGCTCATGGACAGGCGTTATCAGCGGCAAAAACTGTGGCTTCGGGCCCCAAGGCTGTTCACATCCTCTTCCTCAGACTGTCTTCAAGCCCCCTCGGCCTGACCGCAACACAAAGGCAGGGATTCAATTATGAAGTGACACCTTGAGGCTTGTTGCAAAACCCCGCTGCTTCAAAAGAAATCACTCCGGGTGTATCTCTCTACCTCTGTCTCTGTCTTTTTCTCTCTGTCTGTCTGTCTGTGTCTCTCAAGCCAGTACATCTCTCACTGATTCGCCATGCATTTCCTCTGCAGAGCACAAAACACAGACAAATTTGTCTCATCCCACACAAGGGGCTCCCAAGGTCACGATGGCCCCCGAATGTGAGTGAGAACTTTTTCTTTCTGGATTGAACGGTTTTATTGATTCAGAGCAATTAGTGCAGAACTCGAGGGATAACTGGGCCCACACAGCTGCATAGGTAATGAGGATTACTCCCATTCTTGTATCTAAGTCATGCCATGCATGTTCAGTCAGATCTTCGATTGGGGAGATCTGTCTCATCTTCTTCTTTTGACTTTTTTGTGCTGGCAGTTTTCCATTTTAATTTATTTTCTCCCTCAGTTTTCTCACACCTCTCTCAGTGTTAGATTTTGAATTTATTCATCATATTTCCATAATGACTCCACTGTTTCATAGGCTACTGTATACATACTAATTTTATGTTTTCGTTATACATACCTATACATACTTACTTTAAACATATATAGCACATATTTCTAACTTAGCCAATACTTAAGTAAGGAATCTGACTTCTAGTAACTGCTAGTAACCAAAGTATGTAATAAATGTAAGTAACTGCAGTAATAACTGTAACTGAACCCATTCATATATGTAATCCATACTCCCATATTGCCCACTAACACAGTCTTGTCACCAGCATACATTTATATAACGCCACAGTTGTTTACATTCTGTTTTATTGCTTTTATTGTTTGACTGTTTATTATTTTTTACTGTTTCATTACTTATTTATATTCTGTATGTGTGCTTGTATTCTCTTTCCTTTCCCCTGCTAAATTCTATTACTGTTGCTGCTGCAACAACCCAATTTCCCCATGGGGATCAATAAAGTTTCAGCTTTTCATTTTATCTCATGATTCTTTTTTTTCTCTTCAGTTTTGGGTACTCGTCTCTTTTCTGCTGAATGTGCAAATCCAAACCGCACATCCCCGCTCTGTATAGATGGCTGTCTGTGTCTGACTTGGATTTAACAGAATTAACCTTTACATACCTACATCCATTCTCATTTCGCCATACATCACAGTGACGTGTTTTCAATGTTAAATTACCTCATGATGGATGTTATCTGAAGAGCCTGAATAGGAGGAGTGATTGTTCTTCCTCACTCCTAAATCAATGTAATATTCCTGTCTATCATCCAATGGGACTAAATTGCTCAGGCAATAAAACAATCTGGGAAGATGTAGTATTCAGTGTTTACATTTCCCACCAAGGCACGATATGTACACACTGCATTTCTGCTTAAAGGTAGTGGAACTTGGTAGAACTGTGATCATTTTGACTTTATAATCACCAAAAACGGATTAGTCCGACATTGATAGATCATCCAGAAAGTGAGGACCAACTGTACATCTCAGGATTCACATTAAACCCCTTAACAATATTAGAGAAGGCAGATATCATCTGCAATGAACAGCCAAGGGCCAGGGTTAACCTCTCACCCCCAAACTGAACTTAATGACTTTGCAGCATCTCATCATTCACTGCTGTCATAAATTCCACTGATTTCATTAAACCCTCTACAGAGATGAAAATCAGGACACTTCATTCTGCTCTGCAGCTTGACACTCAGATTATTGGCAACACACGCAGATTCATTTAAATATTTTTCAAATCAGACCTTGAAAATATGCTCATCATGCACCCCTGAGCTAATATAATATAAATGTTAATGAAGATTTGTGCAGTGAGCTGGGGAAATGAACATTTGCAATATAGCAAATAGTCTCCAAGTTTTGGATATGAAATTGGATACTATATTAGGGTTTTTTTTTTATACACAGCTATATATATATATATATTTTTATAGTTGTTGGTTTCAGGGAAGATAAATAAACAGGAGGAAATAGATGAACGGTGAAAATATACAGGGAAAATGGAGCATGAGAAGAAAAAAAAAGTTGTTATAACCCAAATTCTGCTTCTAAACATTTTTACATTCGATTTTGGCCTGGTTCCAATTTATTGTTATTTTCCCCTCCCAGTAATCCACACGTTTGCTGTTGTTAAGGTAATTTAAAAATGCAAATCTTGATGCAAACTGCAACAATGAGTTTGAAACTGACCTGATAAGCTAATTTATTTTCCAAATGTAGACAAACAAGTTAATATTGGAGAATTGAATCTGTCAGATGCTGTAAATGCATCTGAGTTGATGGTTGTGGGCCAGACTGAATAACAAATCTCTTTAAATGAAAGAATATATGAAGCCCATTTCCACCGACTGCTGCCCTTCCAAACAAATGAAATGAGCAACTGGCCAAAACAACAACAGCAACAACAACACCAGCAATTATAATGTATTTTGCCATTTTCACATCAACTGCACCTTGTGAAAAAGTTTTCAATATTGCAGAAACTCCTGTGGAATTTCAATGATGCAGTCGATTCCTTCTTAAGGCTCACTGTCAAGGCTGAATACTGTATTTTTTATTAATTTATTTTTTTAATTTTCACTTCAAAAGCGTCTTACTCAATCATGCCTGTATAAATGAGTGAACTGCAGTGCGTTATTAGGGGTGAAAAGATGTCTCATATATAGGTTAAATGTGAACAGCTGTGGGCAATCATGCCAGGCAGTGGTGTGTGGACTTGATACAGCGGACTAATTGTGTGTGGCATTGAAGTTGGCCCTCATTAACCTTACTGCATTACCTTTTACTGTGGATAAATGGAGGGCTTTAAATCTGCCATCTGTTGCTGCCCAGCTCCTTTTACAGAGTCTCTAATAGAGTGGAAGTGACATCCCGACACCTTTCAAGGACATTAATGTTGTAGTCCAACAAGGAAGGAAGCTCTAGTAACTCGCACATAAAACCCAAAGAGCTCAGGCTGGCTCGCTCTTCATCGTCTTTCAAGTCACTTCTAAAAACTCATTTGTAAAGTCTTGCTTTAAAGTAATGGCATTTTTATGATAGTTTTTGACCCTCTTTTTATAATTCTCACCTTGCTTCTACATTTCTTACCTTGCTTTTATTGTGTAAGGAGGTTATGTTTTCACCCGTTAGCTTGTCTGTGTGTCTGTCAGCAGGATATCTCAAAAAAAAACTTATGAATGGATTTCTACAAAATTTGGTGGACAGCTCGGCCTTGGACAACTGATTCGATGTGGGTGGTGATCCAGATCTGGGATTTCCACCATTATACGGTTATCGTTTTTTAGCCTTTACTATGAAACTGACGGAGATAGAGTCCTGATTCCAAATCCTAAGGCTATGTTTGCAGGGTCAAGAAATCAATTTAACTTAGAATTTAAGCGATAGTAATGATGCCTTTGGGTGTAACAAGTTGCAAGGTGCAGCAAGTTGGAGAATTGCTCAGCGTTGGTGGAGGTTTGTATTCTCAGAGTGCCTTTTAGTTTATATCATAAATTCTACAACATCTTCTTCAACTTGCACAAGCAACTCGGCCCACTAAGGGAAATGCACTGTGTGTTTATTGAATTTTGGCAGCCTTTCCGTGTCAATACAATCACCAAATTTCCAATTGGCTGGTCCCAAGTGGACTATAAAGTATTGTATTGGAGCTTTACTCCAATGTCTGTCTGCATCCAAGTCAAATTGTGGATTGAAATGCCCTTTCATCGTTGAGTATCTGTGTCAAATTCAGCTGACAGGAGAGGAAATTAAACTAACCCAGATTCAATCCTGAACTTAACTGTTTTTTCCCCCCCATATTTCAGATGGGCCGACCGATCAATTGGATCAAAACTGATTGTGTCTGGATGTGGACCAGGGTTTGGTGTATGCTTGCGGTGACCTACTTTGAGAAGCTATTAGTGGGGGGGGGGTAGACTGACCCACCACAGGTAAACAGTTGCAGGGTCGGACCGTTATAGCAAAAGGCTCACAGTTGGTATCTGTGTGTGCTGAAGGTACACACAGATACTAACTGGCAGCCTGCTTGGCCAACAAGACTGATGGAATTAGTGGAATTTTAGATGACAATCTGTCGTGGTGGCGTCCAGTTTTCTGTTGATTGACGATAATTTGACAGATTTATTCCAAACAGTGGTCCAGTATAGCTGTTGTGTTGAAATGTAATTTTTATGGCAACAGTAACACGCTGCATAATCAACTATAAATCATGATTAAATGAGCCGAGGATGTATGTTAATGAATGAAGGAGAAAATGAATTTTAAACAGGTAGGCCCTAATGATCTACCAAAGATTTAGAGATGTCTGTAAACCCCTTTGCAACTAATTAGCATGTATATCACCAAGCACCAATGTGAATTTCGGGAGGGTTATCTAAGCAATAGCAGGGATCTCCATGTTATTTTACAATAGTGCAGTATTAAGATGTCTTTGTCTTTCAGTTTATATTTATTTGTAAAAGAAAGTCTTCATCATTAAAACTTGTGATTAAATATATGACACAAACAATTTTATTGACTGATAAGAACACAAATAGTTTTCTACAATGACATGTCATTGTACTCTGATTTAGGCAATGGGTTCTATAGCCTTATTACGACAGTCGGAATATACTGTATTGTACATTAAATGAAAATACAAAGATACAATAAACATGCCTTTGATAAAAATATCTTTACAAAAAATGTACATTTCTATACAACAGTTGTCAGTTACACATCTCTACAGTACAAGCCCCATGTTGAATCCCAACCCAAGCATGACTCTGGTTCAAACGTATGGGATCATCTGCAACAAATCCAACACACTGTCTCATTCTATTATTGGAACATTTTCTTCAAGTTAATAAAATGTCTGTTTTTCTAGGTAATCTACTAGGTATTTGAAATAATTATGGCAAGGTCTATTTACAGGGCAAACAAAGAGTGAGTCAGGGTTGAGAGGTTGGAAATGTTAACCCGATTAAATTACAACAGTTAAAAGCAATGAGATTTTATTTTTGCAAAATATTTGACACATCACCATACTGTTCATTAAATAACAGGCTACCAGCAAAAAAGATAAACATGTAGCAGAGCCAGTTCCTCAAATATGTTTTTGAATACAAAAATAGTGCTAAATATTACACATTATCATCATTAACCAGACACTTATTTTTGAATGAGCTGCAGGAAAGTCAGCTTTTTTGTGAAGGCAGTGCTGCCAGGGTGGATTCTCATGTTTTTTGAAGTGTAATATTTGTGCAAGGTGACTTTTCCTCCACATGTGAGCGTGTCTCTATTTAAACAACATCAGCAAAAGGAAACAAAAACGATCTAACTCGGGGCAAACATGATGTGAATGATTAATTAATTAACAATGGAGCATGCTGACATCCAATCACTCTAGTGACATAATTCATTTTGCAGCAATTCATTAATAATCCAGTTAATCGGACTTGCCCATTAAAGTCGCACTAGAAAACTTCACACGTTGGCAGCTCCAAATGGCAGCGAGAGGTAACTCAACTTCAATACCCAGAAATCCTATAATGTGACATCAGTAAACTGCACACAGCACGCTCATGTTTACCAACCAGCCGGTCTGTGATGCTTTATATACCAAGGGATACCAAAGGGAAGAGAGAGGAAAAATATCTAATGTTGGTGAATCCAGCTTTCTCTCTTGCTGCTGTTTATTAGACAGTTTGTATTTCAAGCTTAACTTTGATTTGTCGCTTCTTGTTAGTGGAAAAGTGTACATACTCAACACCAATATTTCATTTGGGCAAATATGGTGAATCAACATCTCAGTTAGTGGGGATGGGATGCTCTTCTCTGTTGTAGCCCCATTTTGTCATTTAGGCTGATAAGACGGGTGTATTTTTACATAAAAATCTTGCCTAGTGCAACTTTAAGGCGACATAAGCCATTGTGAACTGTTAGAGTGTTCCATTTTTATTCCTGGATTTAAGAGATCTGGATCATGGACCATGGACCTGGATCATTTAAAAGCCTGTTAGTGCACTGGCCTAAAATAATACCGCTCCCCCCCCCCCCCTTTTCGAAAAAGATAATCTCGCTCCCTTGCCCAAACGAGGTGGAATCAGTGCAGAAAGCAGAGGGAGATGGAAGGGGGAGACTGAGAGAGGGCGTTGGCTCCTGAACAGCAGCAGTTCGTGTTGGGATGCACAGGCGGAGCAGGGAAGAGTGCATTGAGACGTAGGGCGCTGCTCCCTGGCAGGAGGCCTGTGCCAGTGTTGGCTGGCTACCACAGGAAGCCCTTTCTGCTTTTGAAACTTGGCAGGAGTTGGAATATATGATGGAACAGCCCCGCAGGGTGTTCGTGTGATAAATGGATAAGCTGGATAAAGTTATGCTCACAGCTATTGGCTTATGTATGAGTTAAGTCCAAAGCAGCCGGTACCGATGTTCCATTCATATCATACTGAGATTGCAGATTATAAGACTGTCATTTATTCATTTGATTTTTGAGTCACAACAAAAAAATTCATTGAAAACAATTTGTGAAATTACAGAGCAAACACATTTCAAAAAAGCAGCAACAATTGATCATCAACATCAACGCTCCCCTCCTTCAACGTAATTCGACTTATAAATCAGAAAAAATACATTTATTCCTCATATTTGTTTTATTTTTTTTCTCTCTCTCCCACAGCAACAGGAATAGTGTATGATGTTGTCAGCCTCTTGCAATAAAATGTAAGATGCACAGAAAAATCCATGAGGTAAACTCAGGCCAATGCATTAAAACAAGTCTTGAATACATTTTCTTTAGAAAGCACATCACATTCAGTTTGTGCTGCACAGTTGGGCATCTAAATGTGATTTCGACGTCTCTTGAACACAACTTACAGTCCAGAATGGGTATCTTGATCCCTCAGAGATCCTTTCCTGTCTCTTGAAGGTGATGATGAATTCTTATACCACAGACTGGGGTGTCTGCTCCCTCACCCTGCAGTGATAAGGAGAAAACTGATGAAAACACATTCTGGGACTGTATCCCCTCCTCAAACATGGTGGCTATTTATAATGCTGTAAATCTGATGAGGATTAGACAGAGCTTAAAGCTTGTCCGTTTTGAATGGCCTCGGAAATATCTCGGGAACTGCAGAAATATTTGCTGGTAGCCGGTTCTCTAATCCTTGTGGACATGACTTACTGAGGTTCTTCTCACTGTGATTTTCTGTGCTCAGTAGGCCTGCAAGCGGAACATTTAGATATTCTTCACAAGCCCAAGTGGGATTTTCAGGTTTGTTAAACGTGCAGTATGAGCTCTGAGGAGGCTCCACTTCTTATGAATTGGTTACCGACAGAATTTAAAAATGACAGACATATGGAAAGGAAATGGAAAACCGAAGTGTAACATGTGGCCTCTTTATATATGGATGAGCAGAGTTGGGAATTGGGGACACCAGATGCCTGGACAGGCAAAGACAGAAGGAGGAGGGGTATTAGCAGAGAACTAGGGATGGGACGATATGCTTATGATACAATTCGATACGCGATATGCGGTTCACGATTCAATAAAACCATGTTACGATGTAATAAATAAAAGATGAATGACACCAAAGAATGACTGTGCAGAATTCTGTTTATTTCTGAGCCACAAATCTTTCTAGCACTGGCTTGCTAGAATGTAAACAACTTAAAAATGTCATTACAAAGTGCAAATAATATAATTTCGATGGAGAGCTTGTGAAATTGCGATGGGCAAGCCGTCTCATTTGCCATTACAACAGCAAAATAAAATGTAGCTAATATCGCGATTCATTCTTCTGCCCCGCGATACATATCGTCACATTTTTGCATCGCGATATATTGAATTTCGATATTTCGTCCCCTCCCTACAGCGAACATTTTGCCGGGACAAAACTTCTACACGTCTCTAATGAACAAAGTCATTTTTTTTGGAGAGTATGAATAATACATTTCGCTCATCCGGAACCAAAGAAGACTGCGAGAGAACTTATCTAAATGTTACATCAACAGCCTGCGACTCGTGAACACTCGCTAAGCACTTCCCCGCTAGGAAGAGCCAGCCAGCATCGAGCCAACTGATGATGTGGCTGCTTCATTACCCGCACCCCGAGAGGCGGGAGGCAGGGGACTCTTTACCTTAGGCCCTGCCATTCACACCCCCTTCCACACAATTCAATTAGATGAATGTTGTTTATGGGCAGTTCTGGGCCATTGGAATGTCATTATTGCTCCCTCTGTCAAAGTCGGCATTAGCTGCCCTTCAGTGGCGCTGGCCTTCCAAATGTCACCGAGCTTATGACTTAGGAGATGATTAACGAATGTTTAGAGATGCTTCTGATGCGGTTCAGCGGTTGTGCCTTTAACGAGGGCCGAGTGTAAGAGCCTTCCAGGACCTTAGGACCCATGTCGGAACAACCTCACAGACGCTGTAACTTTGATTAAATAGAGATCCGAAGCTCTTACCTGATCTCAGTTGTCAATATCCGATACGTGGTTCTCTATCTGAAAGTGAGAGCACAGAGAGGAGTTTAAATTATGGATATGATATAGTCTTTCCGACACGTTTTATCTTTTTTTTTTTTTTTAAAGGTCACTGCAGATATATGCTCAACAAGAGCTGCACCCGCCGACTTGCAGAAGAGTCTTTGTGGTACATTATCACGATCTCTGATCAATATGACCTTCAGGAAACAAATAAATCTCTTCCACACTGTCTCTGAAAAATAATCTCTTCCATTAGCGAGGAGACAAAACTTTCATCAAGGGTGGCATGCCCACGCTCACCTGGTTAATGGCTAATAAATATAACATAATAGGGAAAGCATGGCCATAAGCATGGTCACATTGAACCGCAGCTGAACCCAGATGAAACAGGATGATTCTTTTGATTATACTGCGTGAACTTGAAAAAACTGACATGAAATCAAATATTCGCATGGTACAATTAATGCTTTTGAAAAAGAAAATAACAAAACATAAAGACATTCTTTAAGTGCTGCATAAAATGTAGCACTGATGGGGTTTAAAACCTCCAGCACACAGATAACGGCTATTAAGCTAAAATGTTATTTCGTGGAGTTAGAGGGGCCATAAGATATTTGACCAGAACTGTGTAAAGAAGACAGCAATTAGATTTTTTATTTTTTTTTAGTTTAAGCTGCTCGATTAACATTTAATTTTTTTATACTCCAAGTACAAAATGGGTGAGCACTTTTTCCATTAAAAGTAATGTTTATTTAAATAGGAAGGCTAGAAGGCTAGAAGGCTTTCATCAAACATCAATCCATTTTATACTTCTAGACTTTTTTGTGGTTTCACCTTTCCCGTGTAGCATCATTTTTTTTTTTTTAAACTAAACATTTTTAAACAGGCTTTCTCAGTTTTTCTCAAGTTCCATTGAAAAATACATTTCCCAGCTTTCTCAGTGGTTATGAAGCATTTGTGCTGTATATTGGTGTGAATGTATTTTGAAAATCGGGGATTGTGATATTGCTTGCTCTTTGTGGTTTCATCATCATTCTTATCCCTGAGACATTTTTTACCAAGATTGAAAATGATTCTTTAAATATCTTTCTAACATGAATACCATGTGACAACACCAAGCAATTATGACAAGAGTGAATCTTTTCAGCCCATTCAACATTTGTTCGTTTTTCTATTCGACCTTGTGAAAGAAAACTGGCTTATTCCTCAGCCAACCAATGTCATCTCTAACACTCTGCTGCACTGTCACATCCACACCGGTTCATACAGGTCTCACACTCTCTTCCATGTCTCTTGAGCTCTCTGCTTTAATTGCAGTTTGTAACAGTGTGTGTGTGTGTGTGTGTGTGTAAGCATGAACGTGTGTGTGCTTGTGCCTGTGTGTGGGCATGCGGAGAGACCTGCCTCCACTCCTTCAACCAGGGTCAACAGGGAGAAACTGTCAGTCCGGGCGCCCTCACCATTCACTCATGTGAAACCCCACTCTCTCAGATCTGAGGCCATGAATAATTCTGGAAAATTAACTTTCAGAAGGCGAGGACTGTCTGCCCACTTGAGATCTCCCAAAGTGCCTCTCTCCCACTCTCCCACTCTCCCTCCCCGTCAGCCCTGTCAACCGTTTCTTTTACCAGATGGTGGCTGCCCTCCTCGCCGTAGTCGTCCTCGCCTCCGTCGGTCATCTCTCCTGCCTCCACGTCCAGCGCCCCCTCGCCTGCCTCCTCCCCAGAGTTTTCTGCTGTCTCTGACACAGACTCCTCATGCAGGGAGTCGCAGTTGTCCTCGTACTTTCTCTGAGCCTCTGAATGAGAGAGAAGGGCAGAGGAAAGGAATGGAGGAGGTGAGAACAGTTATAGTTCGGTTTATTTGGCTTGAACCATAGCAGTTTATTTTGTTGGATTTTTGTATTTGGTTCTTTTAGGTTCTCACTGCCCAATTACAAGCGAACCAAGGCTTGTAGACAAAAGTCACAAGTAGCTTGTTTATTGGACAGAGATTTTGGTGGTGGGAAGAGTCAAAACAAATCCAATTCCAGTCCCTGTAACTTTAGCTAAGCATGATGGACTTGTCTGCACTCTTTGCCGTAATTTACCTCAGTCCAGACTGCGGTTTGCCCTCGGTTCATTTTGCTACACTCGGCTTTCCGAGCATGAGGAACTGCAGGCTATTAGATGTCAACATCCGTCTCCTTATAAAACCTTGTGTTTTGGGGTCATTTCCTGTAATTGGTTTGGAATATGTTCTCACTACTAAGAAACCGCAGTGCAGTTTGCTTGGGAGACGACTGAGACTCACATTTTCAGGCGATCTTGGTGCGGTTATTTGGTGTTCGAATGGCATTGTTGATCACATGATCACAACCCTAACCTGCAGAAGCACCTAGCTTACTTGTATGTTGAAATGTTACACTGTCATCCCTGTGTGTGGTTTATGTATGTTCTTTGATGTCTTCAATGTTATCTTTGTTAAATGTCTGTAAATGTCTGACTCAATGCTCTTACATGCAAGGCAGATTCCTGTAAAAGGCGAAATAAATGTAATCTGAATAAAACAGGACAAAACTTCCTAAATTCCTAAAGAACGTGAACAATTTTGACATACAGTACTACCTCCTGTAGCCTAAAGTCTACACTACTGAGTTAGGTGTAAATGTCTGAATGACCTTCACAGGCCTTCACTGCTCCATGAGACCGTCCCTTAGTGTAGGGCGTCTATAAAGACCGCTCATATAAACCGAGTCAGCGTGGTGTTGACACCTGTCTGCTGTTATGACAGAGAGCTCTGCTTCTCTTATCTCCCACAATGTCAGGAAGACTGATGGCCAGCGTGCGCTCTTAATTTCCTTCCCTCAGCAGTGGGTGTCCTCTCTCTTTCTTTAGCTCTAGTTGTAGCTCCGGGTCCCCTGTCTGCTGCTCACCGGACTCGGCTCTCTGTTGCTTCTCGATCTTCTCCAGGCGTCCCAGCAGAGAGTCGATCTTCATCTTGATCTGAGTCAGCTCCCGTTTAATGGTCTGAAGCTGGTCCGTCTTCACTGCTGAGACACAGAAATACACAAACAGATATGAATGGATTTGTTGCTATTTTAAGTCGGGTTTGTTTTCCCTCCTAATTTCACTTGAACTCAGTTTGAAGATTCATTTTAATGATGCCGTTTCATACACAGTTTATCACAGACCCCATGTTATCGTCTGTTAATACCATCATTTCATCACCCCGAGGTACATTTTCCTCGGGGGCCCCGTCTCAGTCTGGCCAACTGCAAAGTTGCCCTGCTAAAAATGTGAACATGCTGCTTTCAATTTGAAGATTAGTGCATGTCTTACATCCACCATGCTGTGCAATGCTGCTAAATTTCAGCTCACTAGTGCCAATAGCTATATACACATAATCTTTCAATGGCTGTTTGATGTTTATATCAAGCATGATGAGGACGCTTTAAGTCAAAAGAATTTTTACATTGTTGGGGAACGCTTTAGAATAATTTTAATTATCCAGGAAGCCTGACTGAGCACATATCGTTGCTGTCGGGTGAAAGTCTTGTATCTCTAAAATGTTAACTTTGTCAACAGGATTTAAGAAAAACAGCCTTGGTTTTAGTGCATTTTTGAGTTTATCCAATGGGAAAGGGTTTCATGATCCGAAAAGGTCTGAGAATTCCCTCAACACGTAGAAGAGGACCATGTAATCCTTCAACTGACGTGAAAACATGAAATCACCAAAATTGGAGTTACAAGGTTTTCACTTAACAGCAATATGCAGCAACACCTCCAGCTTCATATGCAGCTCCACTAGGGCATTTGGGGGTTTGTGTGCCTTGCTCAAGGGCAACTTGCAAACAAGCATCTCTCATTCACTTTCCCTGCCAAGACTTGCTAAGTTGCTCTGGGATTTAAACAAAGCAAAGTAACAAGCCCACTTCTCTACCCTCTATGCCATCCCAAGAAGTGTAATCCATGGAGTGCAGCAAAATGAACTGAAACTTCCTTAACACTGTGTCTAAAAAATATTTCACATTTATTTCATATTTCTTACTACTCCAGATCTCCAAGGAATGGATAAGTGCAATGTTCAAACGGTTGAAATTCACTGAAATAGCTCATTTAAAATTTGAAATATCCCTGTTCATATGTCCTAAAAACCTTTCTAAGGACGAATTTGCAGTTGAAATGTCTTTAATTAAATGGAATCTATGTGATTGCACATAATCAGTGTTTTGTTTTTGCGATGCTAAAGAGTATTTTTGCTTATTATTCCAATTAATGTTAGAGTCAGACGGAAATGAGAATTTGATGATCAACATTCTCGCTGGGTGACTAACATAATATTCATATCAGCGATTCATTTTCGCATTTCATTCACTCATCGCACCTTTGCCTGACACATTTCCTCAGCAGCGGAACCACATGAGAGATAGGGAGGTACAATTTGTCTTCCCGCTGTTTCTGTTTACTGCCTTATGAATAATTACTCTCCTTTTCCTGCTTTGATTTCAGTTTAACGTTCAGTGTTCACTATACAGTCAGTGTCTACGTTTTGGATAAATGAAGCGCAACTGTTGTGTCATGGAAATGCCTTAAAAGTTTGGGAATTAACGTTGATATGTCAAACAATATCTACTAAAAATAAGAAAGATAATGCTGAATCTGAAGGACGTCGCCGTTAATTCAAGCTGGCCCCTCTTCACGGATGCTGAAACGAGGCTGTACTCCTTAGCGGCTTGAACTGAGCTGATTAAAGAATTTACACTATAACGTAATAAGATAATCTCATTCCTTAACCCTCGGCAGTCGAAATGTGTCATCTTTTGAGAGGAGGGAAAACAGACAGCAGAAGTTGAGGAGAAAACATAAAATTCTCTTTGACACCTATCAGATTGTGTCAGCGCTGGAGAGAGGATGGATGAGCAGACGGTAAACAACCCCACAAGTTCCCGTAAAGAGACTTAAGACTCGCACAGAGAGAAAATATTACTCACTGGTTTTCTGCCTGTGTTTGGCTCTTTAGGTTAGGCTCTTTGATGTATACAGTATTTACACCCACGCACTTCACAATGCAAAGCCCCTCCCAATATGCATGAGCTAAACCGATGCATAATACATAACCTTCTAAGGATAGAGGAGATGTCAGAGTATGATACATTTTTTTTACATCCCATTAGCTCTTCTCAAACCCGGTTTCTCCACAACGGGACATTTTAATCTTTCAGCGAAATTCATGCTGAAAAACAACGCGACCGCTGCTCAGCGAAGATCCAGAGGACACTGAAAGGTATTCGTCAGTGTGTTGCTTCCTCAAAACGGAGCAGAATTATTAATGTGTGCATGAGAGAGAGAGAGAGAGAGAGGGGGGCGGGGGGGGGGGGGGGGTACAACGGCCCACCAGAGGCAATATATAGGTGATATGTGCGTGAAAATCAAAGGAATGAGCCTCCTGTTGTTTTGTGAAGCGGCCATCAACCCTGAAGCTACAGAGGAGCAGAGAATCAATGTTTCTTGACAAAAAGGAAAAAAATGGAAAATAGCGGGCCGACAGAATGATATCTCGATGGCGGGACACACTGAAGTGTCCCTATCTCCTGCCCAGTATCACCTGCTAGCATGCACACACACAGACACACACGCATGAGGGCGCACATGCACGCACACACATATACCCCCACACACACACACACACTGGCTTTCTTATTTCAACATCATCTGAGCTCGCTCTGGGCAGCTTACTAGTTGTCCTTTGATGATAAGAAAGTGTGGAACAGTTTCTAATTTATCAGTGGCTCCAGGCCTTTTTCCTTTTGTGCTATCAGTCACATAAGCTGCAGAGAGAGAAAACATACACATCCTAATCCGACATCCTTTCATCAACAGAGCATCTTTAGATAGCTCTGGCTAAAGGAAAAGAAAAGAGAAAAATATCGTTATTTAATAAGCATTAGGAGAGATTTGGGAAATGAGGGATGAGTCTAATTTTAGGGCCTCATGATGACCACAGGAATATTATCTTTGGGATGGCGAGGATGTCTTGAATCACTGGTCTATGAAGATTAAAGCGGGCAAAGAGTTTTGGGGCTGGTGACGCTGATATCATTTCAGACTCTAAATAGTTTACGGGCGCTTGAAAAGTCACCGGTTTGGCCCTATGAACGTTTGGAAAAAATCTGTGATTTTTGGGCCAAGCTTTAAAGAAAGCCACTGAATAAGGCT